>NC_133437.1:17186460-17287511 GCF_011762505.2 Arvicanthis niloticus
ACCGTCTGAAAAGCTTCCCAACAACCTCCTGATGCTTCTGCATAGTGTTTCATCAGGACCCACCCTGCCCACTGGGTGGAGCTCCGCCTTCAGCCTCATGGATGCTTCTTCATAATGTGACTACCTTTGTGTTTGCAAATGCATTCCATCTGCTCATTTTTTCCAGTCTTTTAGTCTGACTTTGCAAATTTCAGATTCTTTGTAAGTCCATAAAGGTCCAGATTCAGAAAGAACGGCTCACACAGAACCCTGCTTCCACTATCCCGAGCCCACCCATTACCTCATGCTGTTCTTCTACTTCTTTTATCATGGGCCAGCTTTCCATGTTCTTCCATGTTCGTCCAGCTTTATCAGTGAAAACAGCCAACTTACTCTTTCTATAAGTAAAACTCCCTCACAATTAGAACTTTAATAACCCCGGCCCTGTCTATGCAGAAAACTTTAAGAAATTACCAGAAAGGGTTTTCTAAAAATTACCATCAAGAAACACAAGGGTTGAAAGAAACAGACTCAGTTATAATTTCACTTCTTAGAGATAATTTACTCCTGATGATTTTTCTGTTGGAATTTTCAGACCTATTTAGTACCCACATTTCTAGATATCTGCAAACATGTATGTCACAAATATATAGCTTTTCCTGAATGAAATCATACTGTAGTATTGTTGTGTGGTAAGAACCTTCCATATTTGAATGTGAATGCCTGAGGCTGAGAAGAGCAGTTGTACCAAGTATCCCTGAGTCATACCCTCAGCCTCAGGCATGCCTGTGTTTTGTTCTACTGTCGCCTATAAACAAATGTCACTGTGGAGAATTTGGAGGCCATCCTCGTCTTTCTTTTTGGTGACTTTTTTTTTTGGGGGGGGGCGATCTGGGCAGATGTTTAAAGAATCCTTCTGTGTTAAGGAACTTAATATCAATATCTGTTGCTTTGTGTGATGTAGACACAGCCCTTCAGTGGATACCTCTTTCACTTACCATATTTTCTGCACCCCCTTTTTGACAGTCTTCATTGTGTCCTTTGCTTCCCATCCATTGGGCTGTCTAGTTTACCAGAACCAGTTTAGTGTGCTGTATTACCAGGGTCCAGACCCACCATATGTCTGCCTGTTTCTGAATTGGTGGCTATTGCTTAGAAGCCTCAGGGTTTTCCTGCCTAAGACATTCGTTCCGTATTGATCACAGTGATGCTGGGTACTATCCTAGAAGTGATGGAAGACTGCACTTGAACTTTCTGCAGTTCCTCTTGACAATATGGACCTCCATTTCTTGTCTGATTAATGATGGATAATTGGGGGGGGGGGTCTTTCTCCATATGCAAAATGTGCAAAAGACATTTTATAATAATTAAAACACCATTTGAAGATACCAAGAAAATGGATTTTTTTTTTCTCACTTGGTTTCTCTTAGCCATGTTCACATGGATGACATTTCACCATTTGGGATATATGTGTAATAATTTTACTTACAAATACCTTACTGATAGACATATAAGTAATTCTTTATAATTACTTAAAATAATTGTGCAGACCTCATCTAGGCTTGGTGGTATATCTCCATGACGCAGCACTTGGGAGGCAAAGGAGGAGGTGCCCAAGGTCAAATTGGGCTGCAAAGCAAGAGACTTTATTTCCAAAAGAAATATATACACCTTGAAGGATATCAAAGGAAACCTACAAATGGGAAAATATATTAGTTCTATAGATTGAGATATATATTTAACTAATATGTCTATTATCCAAAGTTGACCTATAGAATATGGGCACCCTGTATTAGCAGGTTTTTGTAGAAATTATCAAAATATATATATATAAACATGAATGATGTAAAATAGCTTAAAATGATTCTGAAAAAGAACAAGCTTGCACATCGCAGGAATGGGATTTCAAGGCTTGCTTCAGAGTTAGTGTTGGGATGTGTCGTGTCATTGGTAGTGTGAGCAGAGAGATCGACAATATAGCAGAAAGGTTTACAAATGTTGGTCAGCTTACGTTAATCCTTCTACAAAAAGCTTAAGTTAAACTTGTTAAGTTAAACTTAAGCACATAGTCCTGTGAGGTTTGACAAACATATTCAGTTACAGAAAACATGAGTGTAATTAGTGGCTGTACAGCTCATGTGGAGAGGGTTGACCTTCTCTGGAGGAGAGCCGCCTTTCTGTCAGCTGCAGTTTCCCTGATGCTCGCCTCTCCCTGTACCATTTCTTTTGGTTTGGGGTCTGCTGGCACTAAGTTCTCTCAGGTTTTCCTTTTTTTCTCTGGAGAACGCCCTTGTTCTTCCTGAATTTTTCTTTTAGAAAATAATCATTGTTTCTTCTCTGAGCTGCTTTTCTGTGTTTCATCTTAGATTTTCTATGGTTCTGCTAGGATGTGTCCAAGTATAATTTATTTTTGTCTTTGAAATGTATTATGTTTATTATTATTAATGTGTTTGTAAAACTGTGTATGTGTGTGTTTGTGTATGTGTGTGTGTTTGTGTGTATGTGTGTGTGTATATATATGTGTGTAGACATTAGTGTCTTTTGCACTGCTGCTCTCCCCTGGTTGCCACAAAGCTCCATTAAATCTGTATAAACACAGACTTGGTCAGTGGTTCTTTGAGTCAGAGGGACCATGGCAGTTTTCAGTGTCCCAACTAGATGTACTACAGAGATTATATACACATGATGTCTTAGTTAGGGTTTTACTGTGAACAGATACTATGACTGTCAGACCCTGTAAGGCAGCCTGATTTTTGGTTGAGCTAGGTTTGAAACCCCAGTGACCCAACAGGTGACCTCCAGGGTCCATTACAAGGCATGGTAGGTGTTTGCCATGCTCCCAGACTCCAAGCTCCTGATAAGACACCAAAGTCCTCCATAGATTTGTGTCCTTTTGTCTCATAGGGCAATGTCCCCTAGCCCCTCCACAGGTAGAAGGGTGTAGCCTCAAGACAGATCTCCATATTAATGAGGGACCTAAAGGCCAGAGGGCTTAGCAATTAAGCCTTTCTTCCCAGACACTCCTCCTGCAAGGGTATTTAACCTCAGGTTCCCACCCTGAGAAAAGGGGGTACAGTTCCTCATCTACTTTCCGCCATGACAATAAAAGCCTTAAAACCATGGACCATTTCTCTTTCATTGGGATCCACCATGGGGAACAATGGAGAAGGTTTTTACCTACAGAGCCGCTGTCTAATCTCCCACAGAAGACCTCTCTCTCTGTGTTCTCAGCCACGGTGACTACCAACCCAAGCAAGCTGATTGCTGTGACAAGTGAGACAATCATCCCTGCAGGACACAGCCGGGTTGTGGGCCAATCCAGCCTGTATGCCTCCACTTTGTTCTCCACCCTTCCGTGGCTCACATAACCGGATGTGGGTGCCCAAGAGTCTGAGAATCAGACAAGCTAGCTCTAGCCCCCCGGGGACCTCACACTGTGCTCCCCACCCTCTGAGCAGGGTCCCTCTTCACATAGCCTAACGCCCACCCAGCACTGGCATGGAGTGAACATAGTCAAACTTCCTGCAACCTCTGTCTCTCTGAGTGGCCCTAGCCCCGTGGCAGGACACATGCCACATGCGGGGGACACACATTAACGCAACAATGACCAAGGCAACTCTTATAAGGACAACATTTAATTGGTGCTGGCTTACAGACTCAGAGGTTCAGTCCATTGTCCTAAAGGTGGGAACATGGCAGCATCTAAGCAGGCATAATGCAGGAGGAGCTGAGAGTTTTACATCTTTATCTGAAGGCTGCTATCAGAATACTGACTCCCAGGCAGCTCGGACGAGGATCTTATAGCCCACACCTACAGTGACACTCTTACTCCAACAAGGCCACACCTCCAAATAGTGCTACTCCCTGGGCCAGTTGTATACAAACCATGACACATGAGAAACAACTCAGGGTCAACTGCTCCAAAAGGAACTTGAGAGACAGAGGGCGACTCCCCCCACCCCCAGCACATTAAAACAGTAAAGTGTGTTAAGTGTTATCAGACTGAGCCCTGCAAGTTAGAGGATAGCCAGGCTACTGATATCCAGACAATGACTGGATTCCTCATGGCTCTTTGTGTACTGCCTTATTCTAGGTAGCTAGAAATAGCAATTACTGCTGTGGACTCCAGCCTGAGGGTGGGGTAGCTTGCTGACTTTCTAATGGCACTAGCCGCAGTGTCTCCAACATCATTGGTAATGGTGACAGATCTCAGCCAGACAGTGGTAAACACCCGGCTGTGGGCCCCAACTTGGGGTGCTGGAAGGTTGCTGACCTCTGGCCTGTGCCTCTCAGCTTTTGTCATCCAAACCAGTAGTGATGATAGTTTCCTGAGTTCCAGAACCACAAATTATTTGTTTCTGAAATGGTTCCGTGTAGCACACAACCATAAATTTTAGCAGCAAACAAATGTGTAAGCATTTATTACTTGTCTGTCTGAGGTTGGCTAAGTGATTCTACCCTGCAGGCTAGCCGATCACTATCTAGGCTGTTTTTCACTGTGGCAACTGGACTCTGTCCTCCTCATAGGCCCCGGAGTGTGTTCTCATAGTGACCACAGGCCTGTGAGAGGAATAGGGTGGAATATGAGGGACCTCGTGGTGAGCCTGCCTTAAGCACAAGCTCATCACTTCTGCCCCGTAAGTTGCCTTGAGTCGGGACATGAATTCCACAATCAGAGGAAGTAGCTCTAAGTCATAGGCCGTGGGCTCTGGATCACAGGAAGCATCAAGCCTGGGAGCTGGGAGTGCTCTGAGCCTGCCCCACCAGGCCACATTCCTCCCTGGTAGGTCCTTGTAGTGTTCACACCGGTCTCATGCATTAAATCTCTGTTGTAAGTATCTAGAGCACTCTCTCATTTCCTGATTGGATGTTGTCCGTGTCAGTTACATCTTGTACACTCTGATTGGACGCTACCTGAGTCAGTTACATCTTATGTGTATTGCTGTGTTCACCTCCCTTTGTTGTCACCGGAAATCACCAACCCTTGGTAGCTTGAAACAATTCAGATTTATCTTACTCTTCTCTCGGTCAGGACTCGGATGGCCTTGGCTGGTAGGCTTCTCTGGGAGGTCTCCTAAAGCTAAAGTCAAGGTTTTGACAGGTGTGTGTTCATTACTGCAAGCTTCTGGGAAGGATCTGTGTCCTGACCATGTTGGTTATCAACAGAACATCCTGGATTGATGGACTGAGGCCTCTTGCAGGCGTTCTTAGCTTCTGCAGGTTGCTCAGGTCCCTTGGCCATGGCTTCCTTTCTCTGTCTTCTAAGCTACCAACAATGTGTCTCAAGATTCCCCATCCTCTCTTCTGCTTTCCCTGTCACCATGAGGTGATATTGAGCTAGTTCCTCTCCCAATAACAAAGTTGTGTCACCGTATCAGTGACATAGCCACAGGTTTGGGGATAAGGGTGTGAATCTTTTTAGAGTCATTATTCAGGGTATTGTTCATAATCTCACCTTTTGCTAGAAAATGAGCCCTGTGAAGTTGGAGATCATGCTGAATTTGTGGAGACATCGCAAGCACCTAGAGCCAAACATAGACAAGCAGAAGCATAAAGAAATGAAGCTTTTGAAGAGTTCAAAGTTAAGTTGCTGGTGTTTGTTTACCATTAATACCCCCTCCGTCTTGTTTCTTCATATATAAAATATAGTTAATTGCACTTATTTCTGGGGCTTTTCTATTGTTGAAGGTTACATTAGGTAACTCATATGATTTATATGTTTAGACATAAAATGTGGTTCTGCCTGTTGTAGTAATTATTTTAAAAAACTGTCTAGCTCAGCCACCATGTTGCATGGCCAGCCAGAAACACCAGCCCTGCCAACCCATGAAATGCCAGCGTAGGAGATGGCCCTGCCAATCTTTCATGCTGTCTCTGCAAGGTTGGGCATTGCAAAAAAATGAGATTCTAATGCTTAAAGATTATTCAAAGGCTTATATATTTGGTAATGATCAATAGCAAGATGCCCATACAATCAGAAGTGTAACCCAATACCCAACCTAGATATACCAACTACCTTTAACTGCTACAGACAAGCGAACATCAGCCTCCATGTCCCCCTCACTCGTTCTCTGTCTCACCCTTAGTCCTCCTCTTCCTTCTCCTCTTCCTCTCCTTCTTCCTCCTCTTCCTCTCTTTACTTACTCCTCCCACCTTAGCTCCTCCCATACTGCCTCTCTTTCTCTCTCTTTCTCTCTGTCTCTCTCATATTCACCCTATTCAGCCAGAGATAACTATCTTTTTCTATTCTGGAGAATTAGGTTTATTACAAATGATTGCCAATAAAGCTTTTCATATTCAAGTATGACTTGAAAACAGAAGAATAAAAGTCTTTAGACTAAACTCTGTTGAGAAGGAAAGAACTTCAAAACACTTTTCAGGAGCATGACCCAAGGACAGGGCCACAAAGTGTCTTTCCTAGACAGAGGGGCTTGCTTCCCACAGTCATGATTGCACTGCGTGCTTTAGAACTTTGGGGAAGAAAGAGAAGATGAAGATCATAAGAAACATGAAAATGTAGTAAAACCCTTCCAGTGTGAATAGTCATAATGGAACCAGAGACTGGGGAGATGGAGGAGGAGAGGAAGAAGAGAGGAAGAGTTGGGGGAGGAAGAATGGTGGGGAGGGGAGGAGTCAAAGCTCAGGGGAGGGGGCAAAGCTGGGAAGGGAAGACTGGGGTGGGTAGGAACCTGATAGCATGTTGTCCTGGGCATAGTTTGGTTGAAGCATCTGTGTTTCTAAGACACTGCCCTATAGAAATTCATATGAACCATATGCATAACTCTAAATTTTTTCAACAGCTACATTCTAAAATGTACAAACAAAACATGCTTAGCTGTAAAAAAGAATAGAAAATGTTTATTTTTGCTTTAATGGTTTCTAAACAGAGCTGGCAAAGCAGGAGGAAGTTAGGAATGAACCAAATTTTAGCCATGTACAGAGAGAACCACTGTGTGGCACTGACATGAGCCACCAGCCCTTTATGAGGAAACCCAACCAGACCAGACCTTGTTTTGTTTCCTCTTGTGGCCTTTATGTGTATTAGATTAGTGGATCTCAAGATTTCAGGATGCAGGCATATCCTTAGGGCACTTCCCTAATGAGGTTTAATTATAAGTCTACATAGGGAAATAGACAGGGAGTTGTCTCGGGCCATATGGCCCGCCTTTGTGGAAACTAGGGCATGGTCCAGGATGCAGCTGTGTCCCCTCTGTCCTGCCAGGCTGTGTGTCTGCCTTGCTGTTGGGGTGCTCAGAGGAGGCAGAATGTGGTCCATAATGGGGTCCTCAGTGAAAAACAGCAGTCTGGGATGATTGCTGTGGTTTCCAAGAACTGCCAGGAGTCCACACGTTCCCCAGGGCATCTACACACCAGGAAGGGGAAGATGGAGCCTTGGGGTGTGGGGTGGTGAGGTTTGAGACAGTCCTTGTTTGTTCAAACTGCTTTATTTGATGGCAAATGTGAATGCATATACCTTACTCAGTGTGAACCGGGGATTAAATGCCTTTTACTGGAAGGAATGCCCAGGATGGGAAGCTCATTGGCTGAACAACTGAGGCCTATCTAGATACCTCATTAGCATAGACACCTTCAGAGTTTTATGCTATGTGATTGACTGCCATGGTCCTCTCAATGGAGTGTTGTGACTGGTGTTCCAGGTAGAGTTAGGCAGGGAGTGGCCCTACTCCTACAGTTCTCAATTCTGAGATTCATGGAGTCTGAGCTCACTCAACCTTCTGTCTGCTGACACAGTCCACTTGCCTCACACTGTCCCAGGAGCTGCTTTGGTGACATGGCTAGCCAATATCCAGTGGTTGACTTAGCCCTGTGGGTCCCTGTGGGGCTCACCATAGGAGAGATACACCTTTGCGTCAGTGCCACTTGAGCAGCCTATCTCGATGTCCATGTCGGATGTTCTCTTCTGGCTGGTCAGCCTTCACCACCAGTAGAAAAGCCTTTACTGGATGGTTTGGTTGCTGAGACTGCCACAGGCTTTCACTGGTCTATCAGTGGCTTCCTTGCTCTATTAGTGATGGGTCAGATGTTGTCACTCTTGGTTACACTCAGGCAGGGATTGTAACTGAGATGGGGTCAAGGGGGGAAATGCGGAAAATGGCTGGTCCATGATGTGGTCCATACCATCTGCTGAGCTGGGTCATACATGTATCTGCAATTGTGTTATTCTTTATGGTTAGTCACCTTTCTATCTTCCTTTGTTCAAAATGATAGTTCTATCCATCATGTTGACTACCCAGAATACCAAAACATCAGGACGTGTAAGCAAAGAAAACCAACACTACCAACAAAATCCTAGTACAGGCCACAATAAGCAAACAAACAAACAAACAAAACAACAACAAAAAGAAATACACCAATTTCAGTAACGCTTTTTTAAAACCCAGTATATCCCAAATTATTTCATCACAAGAATCAGTCAAAAACAAGGTATTTTATTTTTTTACTTTTGTCTTGGTCCCTGAAAACTGATGTGTATTTGATACAGCATATATCAATTAAAATAAAACTCTTTCTAGTTCATAATGAGGACCAGGAAGACAGCATAGAGGATGAGGTGCTTGCTGCATAAGCCTTACAGCCTGAGTTCAATCCCTGGGACCCACATAAAGGTAGAGAGACAAAGCTGTCCTCTGGCCTCTACTTGTGTGCCCTAGTATGCACACACCCATGACCACCACCACCTCTGCCTCCACCACTGATAACAACAACAACAGCAACAAGTTCTAATATACACAAAAGCTTCTAGAATCCCTGCATGGCACATATAGACTGTGCACTGGATGATGCAACTGTAATAAAGACTTCACTACATGGATTCCATCTAGAATATAAAGGCAAGCATTGCTCCTGGTTTATACTCCATGACTTGGATAGTATGTAGGGGATCTAGAAGTTCAACCCTTATTTAAGTAAGGAGACAGAAGAAAAGTTTGCTGATTGAGTCTTAGAGTCAGGCTTGGCAAACCCTGTGTCCATAGACACAACTGATAATATGTATCAAAAGACCACAGAAACCCAGAGGCAGATCATCCCACATCACCACAAAAGGCATGACATCTCAATGGTTGCTGTCTAAGAGCTAACCTGAGCATTCACACTGACCTAAAGTCAAAAGGATACAAATACAATCTTGGACTCACATTCTTCTCAATCTCTTCTATACCCAGCTGTGTGTGGAAGGTATGCCCAAAAGTGCAGAACCCAGACTACAGACCCTAAGGGTCCAGCTGTGGAGACCCCACCCTATGGAGATTGAACCAGGGAGAAGCCTGCAAAGGCCCTGGAAGTGGACCGGCGAAATCAGGGGAAACTGTTCCAATGCTTTGGGTAGCTAAAGTGAGGCACGGAAGTGGAGGTTTAGAACTCAGTGGGGCAGATCTCCCAGCTCTGGGCTTTTTGTCCTTGGGAGTGGTTGTGGCTAGAAGGACAGAGGATGCTCCTAGCAAGGGCATGGTCTACCCTTGCTCAAGTCTCGAAGGATTTGAGTCCTCTATTCTGTCACTAAACCCCAAATAATGGACCAGAGGTAAAAAGGGGGACAATCTTTTTTACTACCAGTGTAAAGGAGGATGTGTTTAGTAAAAGTGGCTCCATATTGTAAGATATCAAGCTCGGGTTGCATATTTTGTTTTCTCACATGATTCCATGGCTGAGAGCAAAGGTGGAGATTGTTAGACAAATAAAACCAATTGCGTCTGCAGCATTTTCTTTGCATATTTGAATGTACGGTTTAAATCTATTGCATATGCATAATGCCCTAAGAACTCAAACTTGGGTAATAAATTGATGACCTAGTAGTAAGCAAGTAGTGGTAACCACAGCCGTGCTATCCCAACCCTCCCCAGGTAGAATTCCCACAGAATTTTTCTGAAAGTTTCTGGTCACCACTCCAACAAATCTCCTGCTTCAGATGCCACCACTCCAACAAATCTCCTGAAAGTTTCTGGTCACCACTCCAACAAATCTCCTGCTTCAGATGTCACCTCCTGAGTGCCAGGATGACCCCCTGCACTTTCTAAACAACGGGGTAATTTAGAAGTTCTTCTTACCTCCTCGGGCTCAGTAATCTCCTAGAAGACTCTGAGAACTCAAGAAAGTGGTACACTCGGATTATAGCTTTGTTGTGGAGAACACAAACCAAGACCAACAGGTCCGGAAGGGTAGCGCAGGCAGAGAGTCTTTGTCCTCAGGACGCATTACCCTCCAAGCACCACTAAGGAGGAAGCTGAACCCATGGAGCCTTCGGGTTGTTTATATTCCACAGCATGATTGATAGATACATGGCCTGTGCCACATGTCCGAAGTGACAACCTTTGAATGGAGTGACTAATCTTCCTGGCATAGCCAACCTCCATCCTGAATCATCTCAGAAGTGTACATACATTCAGGCCCAGTCTAAGGTGCCCACAATGAATAATACCCTCCTGCTTAGGGAACCAGTGAGTTCAAAGCCACCTCTCAGGAACTAAAGACAAAAGCCAGCCATGTTCCTCACCCCACATCTGTGATGGTAGTAAAGATGACTACGGTATCAATGTTAGTGTATCTGTCTCCTCCCACTTCAGAGATACACCGCTTTGACCAGTTAAATGCGCATCTTTTGAGAGAACACTTAAGATGTAATTGTTATAGGCACGGCCATGCATAAGTGTGGATCTGCCCTTAGATCCTGTTTTAGGATAGAGAGTGCTCAGGGCCTCAGCATCAACTAAAAGGCTTCCCTGGTTGCTTGATTCTCCCCCATAAACACCCTGAAATCTCATAAAACTGTTCATTTATTTTCTTGTAAATGCTTCTGTTGCTAACCAGTCCTCGGGCATTTTTCCAGTGGAAAATGGAGTTGTTGGCTTTCCCTGGTTCCTGTTCACCACCCAATAAGTTAAAAGATGAATAAATAATTACCATAGACCACACTGACGGAATACAGAAGGAGGACTACAGAAGTAGGAGAATATCAAACTCATCAAAAAAAAAAAAAAAATCATTGAGATCAGTGGAGGGAAAGAAACCTGCAAACGGAGATGCAAAGACTGAAGCAGGAAGACTTAGCATCTAACTAGGAGCTGCCTTAACCAGAATGTGTCACCTCAGAGCCAACATGAAGTCTGCAGATGGGATGCACCTGCCTCCTGAGAACCTCACAAAGTGAAATCAAGCATCAGAGCCCAGAATGGAAGCAGGAAAACCCAATCAGACTCCTCCAAAGACACTTGAGTAAATGAACTCTCAGCTTGCAAAACAACAGGTGCACCTCTAAAGAGATGTGGCCCCTGCCCCCACCCCGTAGCACCGCATCCTGAAACTGCAGCACTGCTCTGGACTCTCTGACTAAACCTCTTCTTTTGGTCACTCTTAAAGTGGTTGGTTTCCAACACTTATCCTCCCTCCTCCCCTGAAATTAAATCTGCTAACTTTGGCTGATGTTTAAACAGCTTAAATCTCTGGGGTCTTTTTTTGGGAAAGGATAATTTTAACACAAATGATAAATCCAGCAGAATTTTGGGGCAAGAGGAGAAGCCTGGTGGAGCCTCTATCTAGCTGTTGAAGACAGGGCTTGGGAACTCTTGGAACAAAGCAGTCAGGAGAGGAACTAGTTGCCATTTCATAACCAACAGATGAACCCAACTCAGCCTGCAGGCACAGTGCAAATAGTTACTGAGATCTGCAGCCTGGGGAAGCAGCTGTGAAGAAGAGGTCTCTAACTGAAGCTCTTGCCCTTTCAGCTCAGAACCCCACCTTTTCACCAGGTGTCCCCGTATCAATCATCTCGTAGAGAGGAACGATTTTGCAAGCTTCCAGCCACAGGTGGTAGCCACCCTCTTCATTCCCCTGTAATAGAATTGTTGATCCCAAGAGTACACGAAGACATCATCAGAAAGATTATTCCAGAAATTTCCCACTTCCTTTTCCAAATGGTGGTATTCCAGGGACGAGTTTAAGCTCTCTGCTCATCAGAACAGAAGCCAACAATGACTTAAGGAAAAAGGAAGCTGGAACACAGTAATAAGCAATGACCCAACCCAGAGTGGAGCATGACAGCCATGTTCCCACCCAGGATGGAACTCCTGCCCCTGCCACACTAGGGGCCTCTGTTAAGATCTGTCACTGAGTGAAGGCCTGGCTCCCCACACCTCTCTTCTGTCTCCACACCCTTCATCTTGCAAAGACAACAACTGTACCACTTTTAAGCCCTGGGATCTTGTTAGTCCCCAGAGAGGCTTTGGAAACACTGCTAGGAGAAGCATGCTGTTCCTTGCCTGTTCACACCGCTGCTTAGTCACAAATATCCATGCTGTGAGGTAACAAAAACTGAGTGGGGGCGGGAGGCAGGAGGCAGGAGGCAGGAGGCAGGAGGCAGGAGGCAGGAGGCAGGAGGCAGGAGCCAGGAGGCAGGAGGCAGGAGGCAGGAGGCAGGAGGCAGGAGGCAGGAGGCAGGAGGCAGGAGGCAGGAGGCAGGAGGCAGGAGCAGGAGGCAGGAGGCAGGAGGCAGGAGGCAGGAGGCAGGAGGCAGGAGGCAGGAGGCAGGAGGCAGGCCTCAGACTGTTTGTATCCCTGAGGGATACAAAAAAGCAAGTGTGAAAAGAATGACAAGGTTTTTTGTTTGTTAGTTTGTTTGTGGTTTTATTTTGTCCCCACCCCCCCTCTTTAAAAGTACCCAAAGGAGGGTCTCAGGCTCCGGCTGAGTCAACTGTGAAAAATGGAGGATGGACGCTAGACATCTACGCTCTAAGCTCCATTCTCTCCCCACCCACCCCTCCTCTCTCTATGATCACACTTTTTCTCATTTTCCCATAATTACTCCACTGGGGAATTGTGTGGATGTCAGTGATTGACGTATTCCACAATCCCAGAAGTACCTGGAGCCACTCTTTTAACAACAAAGCTTCCATTCTGTGCATTTTGCAGTGTCACCCAGAGTCACCTAGTCATAATGACAGATTCAGGGAAAGCTATGGGATGTGAGACTACTTAGCTATTTGCTCATTCAAAAAATAGTTATCAACTATTTACATTATCATATACATTATACTCTGGACACATAGAGACGGAGAAGATGGAGACCCAAAGATGGAGGTGTCCATGTCCTGACTTGAGGTCAGTCAACATCAATGGTGTGGCCATTTTCTACCTCAGTTCACTCTAGGACAACAGTCACCACAGTGAACACACACTCCTTTTCAAAGTCAACAGATCCTGTTTCTACTGAGGAAATTACTAAGGCTTTAAAAACATTTGAATGTTCTTGGGGCAATGCTGTTACAGAGGTTCCTGTTCTAGTTGCGGATGGCTGTATATGAATCTATATATGAATCATACACAGTTAGCTCGGATTCATATGTTTGAGTTGCTCATGCTCAAATGTCCCATGAGTACCTGTAGCCTCATGGTTAATGTCAAACTCACTAGTTTCCTTAAAAACTGGGTCTCCTCGAGATACTCCACCTCAGTGAACAGCCTCTCTCCTTCCTGGTGTGCAGAGCCAGCACCCTGGATATTGGTCCTGAAGAGTTCTTCTTGCTCTCTATGTTAGTTGTTTTCTTGGTGTGATAAAATACTTGGCAAGAAGGAATAAAGGTTTTGTTCTGGCTTACAGTTCAAGGAATGTGTTCCTCCAGAGCAGGGAAGGCCTGGTACAGAGTGACGTCCTGCCTCTACTGGCCCACTGTCTCCATCAAGTCTCCGCCTTCCGAAGGTTCCACGGACCTTCCCAAAACAGTACCACAAACTAGGGATTGCCAAATTGTCCCCCATGAGCCTTTGGTGGCATTCTGCATACAAATCTCAACTCACATTTTCAGACTAATCACAAGGAAAGTCCTGACTTTCCTTCAACACAGAGAAGAACAAAGCTTTGCCACTGGTTTGGTTCAGAGTCAATCAAATGCTTTTATCCCAAGCATCTTGCAAGGGGAAAAAAATAGCTAAAATAAGCTGTCAGATGCTGTCTGACATAATGCTCTGAATGGTGGCTTACTTAATGCAATTATAGTGTTCACCTACAAATTACACAAGTAAGTTTGCTTTCCATACCAAAACACGTTTATGATTTAAGTAAACAGCTTCTTCAGAGAACAACGTTTTTCTTATCCTCTGGGATTACTAAAGGCTTTTAAAGCTCATGTTTTGAGAGATTAAATTACAGCTTTGCAAATAGTTGTATATCTTTATGAACCTTTTGTTCTTTCTTATTGTAGGTCTTAGCCACAGAGAAACAGAGCGGTAATTCATCATTCAGACCATGTACATTTTAATCTTACTTGACACTTTTGCCCCATCTGAATTAATTTTTCATTATATTCCTGTGGTAGCTAGGATGCAAATATTCTATAAATTTTTCTTCCTCATTTTGCTGAGAAGGGCAATAAATAACACATTTAATTTCTTAAAGTATTCATGTCAATGGTATGATCTATTATTTTTATTGAAATTCCCATAAAACACCATGGTGAATTGTGTTCAATTTTAACTGAGGTTAATAGGCACTTGAGACTTACAATCTTTATATTACTTCAATATAACAGTTTTATGCATTCCTTGAGAATTTTATACAATTTATTTTGATCATATTTGTTCTGATTCATCCCCCAACTTCTTCCAGATCCACCCCTTAATTCTAACCCCCCTCTAACTTGATATCATTTATTTACTTATTTATTTATTTATATTTAACTAAGTCAATACTCATGGGTGGGGGAACATCACTACAGTGTAATCAACCTACCAGGAGCCACGCCCCTAATGAGAGCCATCATTTTTCCATGACTCTTCAGTTAGAGGTAGTCTCATGGCTCACTCTGTATTCTTAACATTCCCTACTGCACATCTTCCTATAACAGCTACACTGCCCTGGTATAGTTTGCCAAGAACAGTGACCAACAGACTCCCTTACAGGTTCACCCTTCTAGCCAAAGCTTTTGTTGCTTCTCCTCCTCCTCCTCCTCCTCCTCCTCCTCCTCCTTCTCCTCCTCCTCCTCTTCCTCCTCCTCCTTCTCCTCCTCCTCCTCTTCCTCCTCCTCCTCTTCCTCCTCCTCCTCTTCCTCCTCCTTTGCTTATTTTGCTCACAGATGACACAGACACATTTCAGAGTGGCATTAGAACTGTGCCTTGAAGATCTGTCCTTATGCGGATGGGGACGTTAAATTTCAACTATCTTTGACATGCTTAAATCTATGTGAAAATACAAAATGGTTCCTGCCATCTGTCTTCTCACTAAACTGGAACCTAAATAGAATATCGCTACCCCCCTCCCCCCCCCCCCCCGTAGTCCACCATCTCCTAACGATAGCAAATGTGTTGTTGTCAGGAAGAGGGCATTGTGAACTGTTGTGTGTGTGTGTGTGCTGAGAACTAAACCGTGGTCTTCTGCAAGAGTAGCAAATGCTATTAACCATGAGCTATTATCCAGCCTTTTGTGAGGTATAATCCCTATCTCAAACGTCTTTGTCACTCTATTCTAAGACTTAGTAAGTAGCTAATAGTAAAGAATTGTGGACAGCTGGGAAAGGAAGAAGTGCCATGAACCTATCTCAGTGTTTTGGCATAGGAACCTGTTTGAAGACCATTCAGTTCCCTGGAATAAATGGCAGACTCACAGCTCTTAGTGTCAGCTCTTAGCATGGACACCATCCCTACCTGTGAGATTCCTGTTAGGCAACTGTACACATATTCCACAGCAGCCGAGGTGCAGCTGAGGGGAACCCCAAATACTCGATAAAAGACCCTGTTCTCCAATATCAAAAGCCTCTGTCTGACTGTTGATCGTGATTTCTGCTGTACATATACATACCCACTAACCTTCACTGCCACTTTGAAAGGCTCCACAATTCCTCTGATTGAAGCAACTTTCAAGAGACTTAAAGGAATCATGTCTTTCCCTGTGCCTTGTTGTGTGCCCCATCCCACCCCCAGCTCTGTCTCTGTCTCTGTCTCTGTCTCTCTCTCTCTCTTTCTCTCTGTCTCCTTTTTGAAGCCAGAAATATAAGGACTTAGCAGCCATCCAAAAGCAATCATATTTGTAAGGACATTTAGAAAGTCACCATACATACCAGAGAGGGCTCACCTCAGGAAGGACTGGGGTAGACTCTAGGTTTGTATCTCAGTCTAGTCCTGGATGTTTTGCACCAGTTTGAAAGAAGAGGAGAAGGAAGAGGGGGGGAGGAGGAGGAGGGGGAAGAAGAAGAAGAGGAGGAGGAAGAGGAAGAGGGGGAGGGGAGGAAGAGGGGGAGGGGGAGGAAGAGGAGGAAGGGGAAGAAAAAGGAGTAGGAGAAGGAGAAGGAGAGGGAGAAGAAGAAGAAGAGGAGGAAGAGGGGGAGGGGAGGAAGAGGGGGAGGGGGAAGAAGAAGGAGTAGGAGAAGGAGAGGGAGAAGAAGAAGAAGAAGAAGAAGAAGAAGAAGAAGAAGAAGAAGAAGAAGAAGAAGAAGAAGAAGAAGAGGAGGAGGAGGAGGAGGAGGAGGAGGAGGAGGAGGAGGAGGAGGGAGAGGAGGAGGGGGGAGGGGAGGAAGAGGGGGAGGGGGAGGAAGAGGAAGAGGGGGAGGAGGGGGGAGGGGAAGAGGGAGGGGGAAGGAGGAAGAAGAAAATTGAGAAAGACTGAACAACAGAACTCTAGAGTAATAATATTGTAAGATTCAAAAGTTCCATTTTCAACAACAAAAATCATAAGACATAGAAAGAAACCAGAAATGATATCTTACTTAGGAAAAAAGTCAACAGAAACTGTCTCTGAGAAAGACCAGATGGTGAATTTACTAGACAAAACTTTTAAACAGTTGTTGCAAAGCTATCCAAAGGACTAAAATAAGACAGTAGAAGTTTTTTTTTAATGTTTGAACAAAACAGAAATATCAATAAAATATGGCAAATTGAAACAGAAATGAAAAGAATACCTAGAGATAAAAATATACAACATGAATTTTTCTTTCTTTCTTTCTTTTTTTTTTTTAAAAAGCAGATTTGAACAAGCAGCTGTGGGTCATGGAGCTTAAAGACAGCTCAACTGAATCGTCTTCTAATGAGCTTCAGTAGGAAGACTTCCGGAGTCTGGCATGTTGTGTATTTACTTAACTGTTTCCTATACTGTGCTTTAGTCTATTTCCTTAATGGGTCCCATAAGTCGGAAGTTAAGTCTGATGGCTCAGATAGATTCAGGTCATACTTTGGGACAATAAAACCCCATTGTCGATATCATAGGTTATTCTTATCTCAGGGGAATAAAATTTGTCTCCCTCCAACTCATTTTTTACAGTTTTTGTTTTGATATCATTATAAACATACTTGTTTTATAATTGTAAAAATTATAGCAATTATACATCTCTATACAATTATAGAATTGTAAAAAGGTTAGCAAGAATCCCTTGAATCCCTTGCCTAGTTTCCCAGCAGACACCTAATGTTGCCATTATACAAAATTAAAACTAGGAAATTGGCTCTTGTATAATGCTGTTGATTGAACTACATACAGACTTTAATTTTTGCTGTGGTTACATGTGTATGTGTGTATGTGAATACAAGCATGTGACCATATTTCTATGAGCCAAATTGCTCATATTTGAGTCCACTTTTAATTCCTAATAAAATCTCAGGAAGATCCCATGCCAAGATAACTGCATCGCCTTGTAATGAGAGAGCACAATCTGAGCACATGAGGATTGTGCTTGCCCCTCTAGGGAAACTGGAGTTCAAATTTAGGAGAAAACTGCTTTTGGGCGAGGGGTTCACTGAACAGAACCTTCCCAGGAGTCTTTTGATTATCTCAAGCCATATACTTGGTTTTGTAGGAGAGGAGAAGGCAGAGGAGGACAGAACGCATCCGTTGAGTCCCGAGTTGGCATCTTTGGGGAAAGGATGCCACTCAGAACTCATTATCCTCTAACAAGAGGCTCCTCCTTATTTCTGAGAAAAATAGAATTGGGAGTCTGAATCCAGAGACTCATGAGATGTTCAGAACAATGCCTGCTCAGGGAGGGTGTTTGGTAGCTAGAGACCATTAGGAGACTCTCTGTGAGGTGTAAGCTGCTGCTTCCTAGAGGAATCATTTAGTATTGTATTTTAAGTTGACTGTGTTTACCTCTGTTCTGCTGTCATCAAACTCGCTGGGTATTTGTCGCCACCATAACCACTTGGTGTTTGCTATGCTCGGAGGAGTTAAGGAAGCTGTGTAGAGAGTCCATTTGGAGAAAATGCTGGAAGGCAGTAAGTGTGGTTCACAGTCTGGACACCTATTAAAACGGGAAGTAGCATGGCGGCAGCATGCTCAGCCCTTTAACAAGAATAAGTTAAGATTAGACCGGCAGTCCCCTGAATCCAGTACTTCACACAACGTCACCATTAAGTCGAAAGCTTTGAGGTGCTGTCTGCACGTCTTCCTGTCAGCCTCAATAATTTAACATTTTTTTTTTTTCTACCAAACTAACCCACAAGCTAAACTGCCAAACTCAAGTGGACACTTGTATTTCTTATACTGCTCTCTTGACAATATTTAGTTCAATCAGTAATTCCTTCCCTAAAGATTCTCTCAGTCAAGGTTAAATAAGAAAAAGCGAAACCACTTGATATTTTAAGCAAAAGGGACTTAGTCTAGGAACCAAATACTTATTAAAATGCTGGGAGGTGTTGAAATGCAGCTAGACCTCCAAGAATGTCCATCATAAGTGGACTGTAAGGGGCAGTTCAAAGTGAGAAGATATGGGAAGGACTCGGAGCACATACTATAGCTACCGTCTGGAAACAAACTGCTACGGTCACCATGACAACCAGCAGTCATAAAGCTAGCTAGAAAACTGCTCTTGAAAAGTTCCACACCTCCACCTCGTGCTTGTCTAAAGATAACAGCCCCCAGCAGCAGGACTACCCCCCCCCGCCCCCGCCTCACTCCCATCGTCTAAATGTTGAGTGATGCTTTTTGGCCATGCAGTTTGCACCCTGGCCTGTGATTGTGCTGTCTAGAGTCGTCCAGGAATTAAAACAGAAACAATAGAAGGCAGGAAATGCCCATCAGCTGTGCCCAACTCAGCACTTTCCTGCCTTCTGTTACAGTACAGCATCCCCCTCTACTTCCAACCCTGCACTATTGTATCTGCCACGTGTGCCATACGTGCCGTCCTTCTTCTGGACCACTCCTTTCTCTTTATTGTTCTGTCGTCTCTTTCTGGGAAATTACATTCAGTGAGTATGCAAGGTTTTCAAAATTATCATCTCCAGCCAGGCCTGGTTCCCCAGTTATATTCTCATCTATGGGATCTCTGCCTGGATATGTCTTAGGTATCCCAGAGTGAACATATTGTAAACCAGGCAGATCAGTTCCCCTCCCCAAAGGCATCTAGGCTTCTGATTTCCCTATGGTAATGGCAAATGGTTAGATATAATCGATCTAATGTTCTATAAGGGAAACCTGGGAACCATCCCTAACTCTTCTTCCCCCTCACTGACCACATCTAACCAATTGCATTATATGCATCAAATTATATGCATCAAGTCTCATCTCCCCACCAAACCTCCTGAAGGGGCATCAGAGCTGACTGCCTAACCTCCAGCCTGAGCTTTTCTCATACATTCTCAGAAAACCTTGCTAGAAGCACAGCTCAGACCTCCAAAGTCCCAGTGGCTCCACATCCCCTTAAGATGGAGTTCAGAACCATGAATATGACTTTGAAGGATAACATCCAACTTTGTGTTTCTCTGGATTATATTGTTTAAACACTGGAATTCTTCCATACTTTCAAACTACCTTCCTATCTCCTATCAACTAAATAGTTGCTACTGAAACTGTTCTGATTGGTCGATGCTTACACCAGTCAGATCCTTTACAGGATGGATGACTGTACATTGCCATTGTTTTCACCATGAGAGAATTATCTCATGTCTGTGCCCCGTGTCTCGGAATTCTGCTCCTCCCTGCCCTTGGAGGATACTGCTTGGGGATTACTATAGTGTTCTTCATTGATCAGACCAGCTCAAAAACTACAGACATGTCCCCAGTGAGGTACGATGTACCTAAGTACGATGCTCTCAAACCTCATGATAAGGGATAACTGTAAGTACCTAAGGTTGTGATCAACTACCATAGGTCAGAGCTCTCTCAATGTTTGCCTCGCCTGGCCACATGTGAACACTGGGGTTCTCTTGGACTGGTTCTAGGGAATGCAGCAAACTGTGAAACAGTATATGGACATGCTATGCTTTGTGCAGGCAACTAGTCAGAGGGTTTCTTCAGGAGCAATCTGTACCCATAGGGGTGCCTGGGAGACCAGTGTGAAAGTCATCTCTATTAAATTCTTCAATTATTGCAAGGCTTGGCCAAAACCTACCCAATGCTCGCTTGGCCTGGGCATTCACAGTATTAATTTAATTCCTAAGAGTGAGAGCTAATGGGTAGGCAGTGCCAGCTAGTAATGTATGTGAATTCAGTTGAGGACTATAGCTATGAAGATCTCCATCTTCTAAATGAGAAAACTGGGAGTGCATAGAGGTTAAGCTAAGTGGCTGAGCCAAAATCCCAAGCTCCCAGCTCAGCACTTAACTGCCAGCTAGAAACCCTCATCCAACCAAGGGATTGCATTACCCTATTCTAATGTGCAAATTTCATGATTTAGTCAATGTAGAGATATTGAATAGATAAAAATCTAAGACAGTATTATAAGGGCTATGAAATTTTGCTAACACAATTGTTAGTTCAGCCAACGCTGAGAGAACAGCATCTTGAAAAGTACTGTTGAAGTCAGGTGGATTCTTTTCCTCCTGAGATGGCTTGTTATTTAATGCCTAGCAATTTAGTGGGAAAATCATTGGGATAAATTTATCAGAACTCAAGGGTATTGTCTATCTAGTGGCGGGTACATAATTGAGTAAAAATAGTCAAATCTACGAAAAGTTTGTACAACTCTCTTAGGAAGAGACTGAATAATATCTACAATCTAGCCAATTTAGAGGGTGAGATGGCATACATCTTAAATTTTGGAGTTTATGTGTTTATGAATTTGTATTCATGCCTCCGTTGTTAAATAGTTTTTATTTTGTCTCTGCCTATCTCTCAAGACTTCTCTCACCATTTTTCCATCCACTCTGTGTCCTAACAATTCTGGAATCTTCAGCTCTTAAAGGTCTTGGGGCCTCCAGATCCTGGTTTCCTGGAGCATCCTTTTTCCCCCACCATCTCAGTGACAGTTTTAGCTTCAACAACTTCCTCCAGGAGATCGTCCCCAAGCCCTGACTGTATTATAAGGGCTTTATACATTAGCACAACCTCCCGGATGTCCCAAAGCAAAATCCTCATGAGTCATTTTGGTGATCACTTTTGGGGGCTTTCCAGACTACTTGCTCCATAGCAGAGCGGCGGCCTCAGCATGTATCCTGCTGAGTCTGCAGGGCCAGCAGAGGGCCTTGAGCACTTGGGTAGCTTCATAGCTCTCAGAGAAATGAACCAGGATCTATATGTAACTCTTCCAATTACTTTCCACTTGCTGCTAAGTTAATAACGTGTGTCTGTATTTAAAATTGATCATTGACATTTTCCAGAAGTTCAGGTCAAATGATGGTTTAAATGGATTAGAATTGGGATTTACAAGCAAGGTTCATGTCTTCCAGGATTTTGCTTTATTATTTTTTTGAGACAAGGTCTTATTATCCCAGGCTGGCCTTGAACACCTTGTTATTTTAAAGTTGATCTTGAACTTCTAACCCTCCAGCCTCCACTTCTTGATAGCTGAGAATTTGCTTGCTGTTTTGTTTGGTTTGGGCTTCTTGGTTTTTGTTGTTGTTGTTTTTGATTTTTGTTCTTTTTTTCTTTTCATTTCTTTTTCTTCTTTAACATGCACATGTAGTGTTTGGTTGATCTCTGGTTTAACATGTCTTGAAATTTTCATACCTCATCTTGCTTAGTGATCTCATGTTTTCAACAGACAGTGTGTCATTCACAACCTAAGGACTGGTAGGAAACCCAGCTTTCAAATGGAGTGCCCAAGTGATCTCAGCCTGAAAGGTAATATGTCTGTTTTTCTAGAATCTCCTCATCTCTGGAATGTGCACTGGCAAGACGTCTAGTCCAGACTTCTTGGGACCTGACTCACTTGCCTCTGAGACACAGTTAGAGACACTAAAGTCTTAACAAGCCTCTTGGCTACTTGATTTCAGACGCCCAGATGACTGCTCTGGAGGCAAGCATGTATACTAGCCTATCTGTCCAGATGTCTGTCCAGAAGAGGACTGTCCATTTGATACAGGTGCAAAGCTCTGGAGAGCGCCTCAAGAACACTGCTGGAGCCATAAGTAGTACGACTGTTGGCTGATGGAGCCCAACACTTCCCACTCATTCAGCATTCCGCTCAGGGACCAAGGGCTAGCTCCCGTGATGACCAGGAGCCAATGACCATGCTAACCACTGAAGATGACCACATAAATCTGATACTGTCTCCATCTCAGAGAAGTTTGGAGCTCAGTTGTGTACACCAGTACACATGTACTTGTAAACCAGTAGACATGGGGGTGTGCTTTATAAAGAGGAAGCAGCAACCAGCCTTGCTCAGAGAGCCAGAGAGGGTTTCTTAGAAGAGGACCTATTTGAACTGGGTTTGATGCATACAAGGCAATATACCATTTAGGAAGTGTGGGAAGAGAAACTAGAAACACAAGATACAGCCATCTAGCAGAGAAAGGAGACTCTGTGTTCCCAACACCCCAAGGAATGTAATGTGGCTTTGACAGCTTCCTCTAAAGAGCTACGGAGAACTTTTCTGTAGGAACATGGTGACTTGTTTTTTATAGGTTGATCCTAATGACCAGTACAGCTAATATCCGTGAATCCTGGGGCCCTTGTTCATTTTTACCTCAGACACCATAGGGGTGATGGGTTCCATTCAAAGACTTCAGGCTGTGTAAAGATCTACTTCCTTTTAGCATTCAAAAATACTCCCTCAAATAATCCCCCACAGGGTCATTTGTTCCTCTCTCTGTAACTGCAGTGCTCTGGCCCTCCTACCTAACCTCCAGGAACTGCACAGATGAAGAATAGATCTCAAAGATACCTTTGAAATCCTGATAGGGTGGCCACACCCATGGAACAGCCCCATTGCAACCTCACCTTCACCAAACACCCACAGGTTCCACACCTTCCTGGTTCCACCCCTTCTCTCTAGTGACCTCCCTTGGTGTCAATGCTATTCTTTTTTTTGTTTTAAAAATAAAACCAGAAAATCAATTTACAAACGCACAGTGAGAGCTCCAGCTGCCAAGTGACTCAAGGCAGACAGAGCTGGAATGTTCTCCCCAGGCAGCCAGGAGGGATCTGAATCTAGGCTGCTGGTTAGAAGGATCTAGAAGCTGACTGGCATCAGTTACAGAGAACCCACAGTGTTCATTTCCATACGAACATGCCAGATTCTTGGACTGGTCCAGCCTGGAGTCTGACTAGGCTTCTAGTCAGGAGTTGGCCCTACCAACACGAGACAGTAGAATCTTCTTCCACTTTCTTCTGCCACCATAAAGGCAAAAAAGTGACTAGGGGAAGGAAAACAGAATCTTGTAGGTAAAGTAAGACAAAACAAACAAACCAAAAGATTCTACAAACAACTTCCTTAGGCCTAGAATCCTTGGGAGTTGTGTCCTAAAACACCATGTTTCCTATCAAAAATGGTCTGGACTTTGTAGAGGAGGGGCCTTGAAGGTTTGATGTTTCTTCCTCTCAGAGGAAGAGGAGAATGTGCTGGTCTGCCCTGCCCATTCCTTTGTCTTTGTCTTCCTTTGTCAGCTAATTCTCTCACCATCCCTGAGTGATGTCATCCACTCCTGTAGCATATAGGAGAACAGAGCAGGCTGGCTCCAAGGGAAGGGGAATGTGGGAAATAGCTGGGCAGAAACGTCTTAGAGCACGCAGCAATGGAAAGTGGATCAGCATGGTTGCTGAGGCACCTTATGTTAAAGACGGCCACCAGAGGAGCATGTCCCAAGGAAAAGGCTGCCTTTGTATCCTAGTCACACTCAGTGACCAGGAGCTGCCCGACGGAAGCACGCCCCTAGTACAGAGGTGGTAATGTATTGAGGATCACAATAGCTGGACCTTTTGTCAGTTAAGCTCACAGTACTTGTCAGTACTTGGTCCCTGAAAGACACATTTCAATAGACCTTCACTGAATGAAAATGAATGAATGAATGAATGAATGAATGACTAATCACTGGTACTGGTGCAACTGCTGAAACTGCATGGCAATCTCAGTGTCAAGAAATAAGCCTTTGAAATAGATCGTTCTGGAAGTAAGCTTTACTTTCACATCTACTTAGACTTTCAGGCTGAGTCTTTAGGACCCTCAGAGGGAAATGTTTCACATTAGGGCAATGCCCCTGAGTCAGAGTGGCTCTAAGTTGACTATTGTGAGAGATGTGGGCACAGAGGGAGCCTGAGGGAGCCTGTGCTCTAGTCCTGGGTGCATGCCATCCATGCATGCTATTGGTTATTTCTCCAAGTCAACCCAACTGTGGACTGTCTTGCAATTGCCCACAAGTGGCAGAAAGAGATGGCGGGACTAGTGAGTGAAGATGCTAGTATAACAACAGTAACTGTCTTACTGTGCTTTAGAAAGTAGACAGAGGTCCAGAGAAGACAGTTAGTGAAAGCACATCAGAGCTGTCCAATGAGTAGGGAGGAGATATAAACCATGGAATCTCGTCCACATGACTTCTCGTCAAGTGTGCAGTGGACACTGGACAGCCAGACTCTGAAATGACCAGTTAGTTCCAGCTAATATTCTTCACTGGGGAAAAACGTAGGCAGCTTTGTGGTTTGAAGCACAGTGTCTCAACAGAACCTGTCAATCCACTCAGGATGCTTAGAACTATGGCCCTCAAGATGTCTAAAATGCCTGCGCCAAGTTGGCCAAGGCCTTAGGAAACATTACATGCAGCTGAGAACAATGCGTGTTGGCAGAGTCTGTTGTGTTCTGTGTGTACAGCCCAGTTCAGCCTCAGAGAACCACAGACAAGCTGGGGCCTCTGTCTGGAGACAAGAGAACTATCAAAAGCACCTAAGGACAAATGTGTCATTCTGAATCCCTGAAGTTTCATCTAGTCACATTGGACTGAGTACCAATATCAAAGGACTCAAAAAGACCAGCTTTCAAAGCCAGACTCACCGAGTCAGTTCATGTATGACCTTGAGCTGTTTGCTGAACTATGTGCTTTTCATCGGTAAAACAATCTTGGGAAGCTTTCTCCCTGCTTGTTATGAAGATTTCAGGTATCACATTCCAAAGAGCCCTGGTACACTGGTGCTCAATTATGACAATTAATTACTATTGTTTTATTAGCATGTTATTGTTACCAGACATGTAAATTAGACTTAGCGTTGACATTTACCATTTTACGGTAGCCAGATTATTTAGCCTCTCTGGACCTCATTTTTCTTATATTGAAATTGGAGAAAATATTACTTAATCTGTCATGGTATTACACGAATCAGTTAATCTCAGAAAGCGCCTAATTATGCATCTGGATCAAAGTGGTCCTCAGTAAAGGCCATCTATGATTAAAGTAAGCAAGGAAAATTATTGATGTTGGTTCCTATAAATCAATTATGTCTAAGCATCAAGGCCCTCTGAATTATTCTTTGGGAGATAAACTCTCTTTTAAATCTGGTTGCTTTATTCTGGAGGAACCTGTGGGCCTTAGAGGCTGATGCTGGCTGGGGCCTCCTTCACACTCCCTTCCCTGGGAGCCTCCTCCCTCTGTGCACTTTCCAGGGAGACATTTCCCAGTCAGCCCCAGGTCCCCTGAGGAGAACTGGAGCATCAGGCCACTGTTCTTTACACTGCTGCTGAATTTTCAGACCATGAGACTCCAGTCTCTCTTCACTCTGGGCTGGCCCATCCCCAAGAAGAAAGCATGCCAGGAGGTGGAGGAGGTTATAAAACCATTTTGTATCCATTCTGTTTTTAATTGATTTCACAGCAGGGGAAGAAAAATCAGAATCTTTCCCTTGTAACCTTTCCATGAGGGAGGCCTTCTCTGGTCAGGAAACCCAGCTGGGGAGAGCCAGGCTCCAAATGTGTGTTCTCAGTTTTCTTCCCCAGTCTGTAAACTCCCCTCTGCCAGTGTCATGATGCATGCCAATGGTTTCTAAGGGTTCTCTGGAGAACCACTTTGCACACCAGCTCCTGGCAGAGGAAGCCCTGCCTCTGTCCCCACCTGAGCTAATCTGGCCTCCATCTAACAATCATACCACAGGTCGGCTGGGGCACCCAGTGCCTCAGATCTGCAGTCTGCTCCTTTTGGCTCAAACCAAACAATGAATGCCCTGTAGGAACTCAAAGTCTCTGAAGATTTTTCTGGATTTCTGGGTGGGGGCAGAGATAATTACCTTTGGTCTCAAATTTTCTGCATCTTGAGGAAGGAACTTGGCCCACAAAATGGTGTGTGGAGTCCTTCGTGTGGAGTAAGAGGTTGGAAAGAGTCAACACGTGACTCACCTCAGAGAAAACAATGGAAACATGCATGCTTGACTCTGTTCTTAAAAGATGGTTCCACCGTCCAGTCTTGAGTAAGGGAATTGCATACTAATATTAACATTATCTGTAGAGAAAGTTTGGGCTATGGAGGACCCAGGACACACAGACTCTGTGTATCACCCGATCCTCTTGAACTTTGCACTGTTTTCACACATATAATCACATTACACATATGTCCAATATATTACCATATCTTCTATGCCATCTCCTTTAATTCACCCAGATTGTCCTCTCAAACCCTCTTTCTGCTTAGCCAATCCTTTAAGGGCTAATTTCAAAAAGTCTTAGCTACTTGAGAGGCTGAGAGACTAGGTGCCCTTCTCACCTGAGCTCAGAGGTTTAGACTAGCATGGGCAACCCAACACACATTCTGTCTCTGAAAAAAAATGAACAATACTAATTAGCTATTGCCATTATCTTGTCTTCTTTTTCCTAATCACTCTACAGTCCCCATTGCCCTTTGAGCTCTGACAGCATCTCCAGTCAGTCTTGCAATGGTTGGGCCCACTCACAAAGTGTCTTCCTATAGCTGTTTGCTGAAAGTAGCATTTGTCACTTCCTCATGGGTGAAGACGCACAGCATGTGGCCCTATCCGAGAAGGAGACATAAGGGCACATGAGACAAGTCTAGGGAAAGGTAGAGCTAACACAGAATGTCCTTTAGAATTGAGTCAAGCCCTTCCTTTACTCTCATTGCTCCATGGCCAGTGGGAATTCCAGCTGTGAGAAGCTGCTTGTCAGTGAGCCCATTACTGTCTCCTCTCCTCTGTTGCTAAGAGCTTGCTTGGGTCTTTTCCTGGAGATGCGTGTCAGACCATCAACAAGAATAGGAATGTGTAACTCTGTGGACCACTGTGAGCTAGGTGTCTGAGATCAAAGCTTGAACAGCTCATTGTCTCCACTTAAAGCACATTTAAAAAGGACCCTGTTCTGCCACTGAGGTACTCTACCATATGTCTTGGGAGAGACTGGAGGTCTCAGTTCTCGAAGACCCACTGGAGTAGTTCTTAGCCTTCCTAATGCTGTGACATTTTAATGCAGTTCTTCATATTGTGGTGACCCCAACCATAAAATTATTTTTGTTGCTACTTCATAACTGTAATTTTGCTACTGTTAAAAATCATACTGTAAATTTCTGTGTTTTCTGATGGTCTTAGGTGACTGACCCCTGTGAAAGAATTGTTCAACCCCCAAAGGGGTTAAATGTAGGAAGTCTATCCCCAAGGGACAAAGATTCTACTTCTTCTATAGACACTCTTCTGCCACTAGCCCCTCAACCTGGGAGCTCTGCCTTCCAACTAAAACCTGGATGTCTGTGTCCCCCAGACTAAAATGAAGGTTCTTTTCTTTGCTTTTCAAACTCCCACTTGTCTGGATTGGTGGGACAACTAGTCTACCACTCTTCCTCTACCACTCCCAAGATCCTCCCAGGGACTAGCCCAAGTGGGCACTTGTATTTTTCCATTGCACTCCAGTGGGATGTGATTTGCCCATCCACATAGTCACTGGATGAGGAAGTCACTGGAAGCCTAACTCCTCAGCTAAGGCTAGGTTGTAGTGCTTTCTGGGTGTTCTAGAAGAATATTCACTGTTGCCTGAGGCTTGGAGATCCTCAAAGTCCAACCTCCCTGGCTGCCTCTATTTCAGTAGAAATCTTTATTATAGGTCAGACATCACAGAGTCTAGACTGCTGTGATGGAGTAGAACATTATCCACTCCTCATCCCCAACCTCTAAACCACAAAAGCTCATATATTAAAAGTTTGTCTTCCGGCTGGTGGCCACCAAACTCTAACCACAACTCATGGTCCCCGTGTCTATACCTTCCGAGTACTGGGATTGCAGGTGTGAGCCACTCTTCTGCCACTAGCCCCTCAACTGGGAGCTCTGCCTTCCAACTAAAACCTGGATGTCTGTGTCCCCCAGACTAAAATGAAGCCCCTCTTGTTTTTGAGGTTTAAGCCAGGGTCTCATTACCAACTCAAGCAGCTCTGGATCTTAAACTCCTCCTGTCTTAGCCCTTGGCTTCCTTGTGGTGGGCTTAGAAGCATGTTACCAAGCCTAGGATTTGTAAAAGTAGAGGACAAAGGCAAAAGAAGGGCTCAGAAAAAGGCCTGTGATGATGGAAGATGGGTCAGAGAGACACTACACAGCCAGCTTCGAGGAGCCAACAGGCCAAAGAATCTGAGTAGCCTTAGAAATGGAGAAAGTCATCCTTAGCAAACCTTAACTCTAACCCTGTGAGATCCACATTGAACTTCTGACCTGAAGTGCTGTGGAGATACATTCATGACTTAATCCAGTGAGTTCATGGTACATTGTCGCAGCAGCAAACAGTAACTAATACTCAAGATACAAATGGTCCAGGGTAAGTCTTCGATTGTGAGGCTCTTCCTGTCTCACTCTACCTCTGCCATTTCATATCCCACACCGCAGCTGCTACACTCCAGTGTGCTGTGTCACCATTTTATTCTAAGAATGAATTGTGTTATTTTGGTGTAACCATATTGTTTATCCCGGTGACTTATTAGTAGACAAGACTCTCTGTCCCAAAATGAAAGTGCCCATCTCCAGAAACCTAAATGACAGCTCTCCTTGCCAACAACTCCAACTACAGCCCTGGTTTCCTTGGCTAAAATAACACGTACTTGATGTCCTCTCATGATGGTACCTCTCAAGAGGGTACTTGATGCCATGAAATGTTCATCAGTCATAGATGCTTCTCCATGTTATCTTCTCTGTAGTACAGTCACCACCATGACGGAGCAGACCAGGCCCCCCACTTGCTCCACTAACACCTATCCCACCTCTATTCCAGGTCTCAGAACTAGGGTTGGAGAAAGGATCTTTCTAGAGTCTGGTCACCCTCCTCCTGCTTATAAATATTCAATGGCTCCCACTGCTGTTTGGATAAAATACAAAATCATTACAAGGTCTCCAAGGCCCTGAATGATTCACCGAATGCCCAAACCTCTGGCTTATTTTCCCACATGGAAAACCAGTGCCCAGGTAGTTATGGCAAAAGGATGTATGTAGGGTCTTGGATGTATGGTATGGTGGGATGGACTATGCAACACAGATCCTCTTGGTTATGTAGCGTTGAGTAGAATGTAGCAGAGGCTGTCCTGGATTAAATTGTGTTACTCCAGCCCAACCAAGGTCATGTGTTGAAATTTTACCCAATCTATGGACATATGACGTCCATTGGGAGTGTTCTGGCTGATCATGAGTACGCTGGAGCCCAATGCAGTCACAGGGATTCTGAAAAGTAGGAGTGAATAGCAGATGTAATTAGTTAGATGATGTCATTCTGGAGAAGAGTAAACTACTAATACAATGTGACTGGTGTCCTTATAAAAAAAAAATCTGGACACAGGCACACACACTAGGAGTGTGCCACATGCAGACTAAGTTTATAGTACACAAGCCAAGACCTAGTGGAGCTAGGAGAGAGGCCAGATACAGACACCCCCACACCAGCACACCCCACCCCACCACCGTCCCACCTCCAGAGGGTGTGAGCCACAGTCACCCTGAGTCTCAGAACTGCAGGGCGGTATGTTTCTGTTGCACTAAGGTGTTTGATTAATAGCCTGTTGTTGTAGCAACACGAGTAAAGTGGCCTCACTGTTTTCTCAATGGCTTTGGTTTCTCTACCTTTTGATACTAGTGGAAGCATAGACGTCAAAGTGTTGATCTGCATGAGCAGCAGTCCATAAAAGTTATTAAGTGACAATGAGAGTCCCAAAGCGGGCTGCTACAGACCTACCGGGCGTGCCACATTAGCTATCATTCCCTCACAAGCTGGTTTTTTACCCTCCCCTTCAGACATTACAGCGAAGTCTCAATAACCCAATATCCTCCAAACATTAAACTTCCCAAATAAGAACAAAGCACAGCTTTAATCTCTTTGCTCAAGTATCTTCCCCCCCCCATTTGTCCAAGCTCTATGTTCTTTTAATTAAAACCAAAATGGGCTAGACTCCTTGCAACCAGTTAAAGAGAGGTGGAGTCAGCTTAGCATGTCAAATTCTTGTCTGAGAAAAGAGTTTTCCAGAGACCCCAAACAGCCACTCATCACTTCTTAGCCAAATGAGCTCTTTCCAGCTGGGGAGGCAGCAGGCTCATCCGCAGCTGAGTTTCCAGGATAGAGTTGACGGGCTCCAGAGCCTCCTTTTAGATGGGCAAAGGGGGCAGGAGCTAGTGACAGGCTTCCTTCTAGAGTCCCAAGCCGGGAGGGGAAGCCACAGGCCCTATGACACTCAAGGATGGGGGCTTTGTGTGAAGACTCAGCAGGGTGAGATGGGGTGGAGGTTGGGGCCAGGAGAACTTAAAAGGAACAGGAAGAAACCAAGAAAGGGAGAAGGGAGTGTAGCAGAGGAAGGAAAGAGCCACCAGCTTTCAGATCTTGTGTCTTCTAATCAGACAGGAGAGATGGTCTTTAGGATCCTCAGGGTAGACCGTGCTGACACACCCACCTACTTATCCAGAGGTGGCTTGTATTCTAGTAAGGTGAGAATTTCCACGTGGAATGACCTAGAAGTGCCATGTAAGGGATTGGGTGATGGCCAATCTACCCCCTAAATAGCTTAGAAAGGCTTGCTGTGTATCTGTTGGCCTAATCTGTGCAATAGTGTTGAGAAGTGTATTCAAGGTTATTGTTATCTCTGTATTTCAGAAGAGGGAACTGAGCCACAGAGCAACCAAGTAGTCTGTCCACTGTCCTAAAGCTGGTAAATGGGAGAGAAAGAATCTGAACCCAGTCTGGCTGACTCAGAGACCACAGGTTTCCATTGTGTGCCACTCCAACTTCTGAAATGAAAACCAGTACAGCACAAATTGACCGCCGTGGCTGTCTCAGCCATGCTCGGCTCTCTAATTGGGGATTTTTAGGCTGAGAGTTTGTTTTGAAGATAATTAATGAGAAACATTCAGAAACTTGGCCTCTGAGCATCTCCCCGCCGTCCTCCAATTGGGCTTACTAACAATTACTCTTGGCGCTCTGTGCCTCCCCAACCCAACACACACACACACTCACACACACAAGCCTGAGGTGGCATGAAAGTCAATAAGGTAGATTCTACAGACCCTGGAATTCAGCCTCCTTACAACCTTTCAGAGCAGGTCTTCTAACTGGTGGCGCTGTTCATCAACTATCATTATTTAACTACAATAAGATAGGAAACCTAGTCTGCTTTGTCATTTAAATTTGTGGACCCCTTTCTCTCAGGAAAATACTATCTAAGCTTCTAAAAATCAGTGAAATTACATAATGCTGTTGGTAACAATAACAACCATGGCAACTGCTACAAAAGCAGCCAGTCCTCTCTCAGGCAATTGTTACGGATTGGAATCAAAGACTACCTCTGCAAATTGCCTGCTTCCTGTTATGTTGAGGACACCATGACACAAGAGGGATACGGGTCAGATTGTTATTGCAAAGTCAAAGTGTCTTTGCCACCATTGCTATTGTCATCATCTCAAACTCAACAAGCAAGGAAAGTTCCCAAATGCCAAGAAGACAATAGAAAAGCAAACCTGTAACACTGAGCAGATGCTACAAACGAATGATTCGCAGGGATGTGGCACAGGTACAAGGGACAGGAGACAGAACTGATCTTGTTGCACAGAGCTAAAAGCCAGATGGGGTTGTCCCCTCCATATAAGGACTAGAAAATAAAGAGCAGAAAAACCCTGTCCACTGGTGGAAGGCCATGGCAGGAAGCTGACTGTCTGTCTGACGTTGTGGGAGGCAGAAGAGGAGGCCTCCAGAAATCAAACTTCCAAAATTGTGCCATGTGTGGGTGTTTGTCAGAGTTTCTTCTAACCATAACCAAAGAAAGTTATAGTCAAAAAATAAACATTAAAATTATCCAAGAATGGATCCAGCAGAAGGAATGAAAACCAAGTCACGAAGACAGGCTCGTGGGACTCTGCAGGAAGTGGTTCCTACTGCAGATGCTCCCATGATGAAATCTGTTTAACCACGTGGAAAAAGAGCTAGCTTGAAATACAGTCAAAGAGGATGAATCAGTAACGTGTACTGTCCATAAACTATACCTAATGTAACAGTATGAAAGGGGTTTTAAATAAGGATTGTTAAAACATTCAAAACCAGAGGGGAAGACAGGCATTATCAGGACAGTATAGAATGGAATTAAAATTCAAGAACACACAACCACAAGCTACAGTTGAAAACACATCAGCAAATGAGTGGGGAATGGAAGTACAGGGTGGCAGTTGGGAGAAAACTAATGATGAGGAACAGGTTTCCTACACAAAAGCAGCTTCACAAAAATATGAAGGACCTCTGGATATAGTAAGAAATGTATAAGACATGTTTGAGGAAATTGTTTGTGGAAAGCAAAGATGAAAATACACACTTACTTCATGTACAGGAAGGTGTGGGATCAGAAGAATGTTAAATCACCCCCAAGGGAAGCTGTAGATGGAATTTAAAAAAAAAAAATCAACAGAATGGTGTTTTAATTGTATAAGACTTTAAACTTATTGCAGGAAAAATAGAAAAAAAAAAAACAATTAAGGAGAACTCACCCTACCCGATATTAATTTACAATAAGTCACAGTTATTAAAGGAAGTTAGTCAAGAAAAAAAAAAAAAAACTATTAATCTAGAATCTGCATCCAGCAATGTCAGGGGCAGCCTTGTTTATACACTGAAGGTCTAAAATCAGCCTTAGGCCTAAGTCAGCCTGCTAACACAAAGTCTTGGTCTCTTTGGAAAAACACTGAAGCAGATGGCTATAAGCTATTGTAAACAAGCAGCTTTGGTGGAAATTTGCCAGCCTGAGTAGTCATAGACCTTGCAGATAGGCAACCTTGGTGGATAGTACCAACTTAGATAAGGACAAGTGAATCATAGACAGAGTCATAGTGACCTGTTCCCTGAACCTTCACCCAGCCGATACCCTGTTCTGGAAGATATCTGTAGTCCCCCTGAATACCTGTGCTCCTGCGTCATCCCCTTCCCCACATTCTGACTTTTTGTGTATATAACTCCTGTGTGAAAAAGTAAAAATCACGATTTGATCAGACTATAGGCAAATCGTCATCCTTTGCATCTGTCTGTTTCCCCATTCTCTCTTTCAGGTGACCTCCCCGGACCCCTGCTTAATGCCCTGCTGGACAGGACACAGCAACTGAACCATTTTAAGGCAAACAAGCTTGGCAGAGTCATCTCTAGGCAGCCTTGTATAGGACCTTGAAGGGTAGCCTGGTTTCTGGTGGAGCATGGGTTAGAAACCCCCAGAGACCCCAGGTGATCCTCAGAGGCCCCAGGTGGGACCCAGGTGACTCTAAGGCAGTCGTTTTGCCACACTCCCAGACACTAGGCTCCTGACATGAGGCTGCAGCCCTCCATAGATTTGTGTCTTTCAGTCAGGTAAGGCAACACCCCTAACCCCTCCACAGGTAGAGGGTGTGACTACAGAGCCTCAAGACAGATTTCCATATTAATGAGGTGCCTAAAGGCCAGAAGGGCTTAGCCAAATAAGCTTTTCTTCCCAGACCCTCCTCCCTACAAAGGGTATTTAACCTCAGACACCCCCCCACCCTGAGAAAAGGGGGGTACAGTTCCTCATCTACTTTCCGCCATGACAATAAAAGCCTTGAAATCATGGACCATTTCTCTTTCATTGGGATCCATCATGGGGAACAATGGAGAAGGTTTTCACCTACAGAGCCACCATCTAATCTCCCACAGAAGACCTGTCTGTGTTCCCAACCACAGCAACCACCAACCCAAGCAAGCTGCCCATGACCAAGCCAGGCCAAGCCAAACCAACCACTGCGACAAGCCAAGGACTCTCCCTGAGGGGCACAGCCAGAGCTTCTCTCCCCTTCTCCCCTTTGGCTGCGGGCCAGTCCAGCCTTGTGGGCTCCCACTTCATTTTTCACTCTTCCGGGTCCTCGGTTGCCCTACAGGCCTGGAGACCCTACCAGAGCTAGCTCCAGACCCTGTGGGACCTCAGATGGTGCTTCCTGCCCCCCAGAGTGGTGTCCCCATGGCTTCACATAGCAGGACACTTGTCCGGTGTGAGGTGAGTACAGTCAAACTTCCCGAATCCTACGTCCTGCATCCCAGAGCAGTGACCCTAGCCCTATGGTGGGGTGGACATGGACCCACACTTTACCCAACAGTCTTGCAGGGAAAAAAAGGAGATAATTTTTAAAAACATGTGTAAACAGTAGCAGATGGGTCTATACATGGCAGTAAAGAAAGTTGGGCAGTAAGTGTGTGAAATACAGAATCTGTAATTTAAGCCTTAAAAAGGAGTCTTTGGATCATCTAAACTTAGTAACAATGCATATTATATGCATGTAACATGTAGCGACAATATGCATGTATCATGTGTGACAAGGATAACATGGGTGGAAGAAAGAAGCAGTTAATACACAGCTGCGGGGGAAATACATTCTCTGAAGATAATATTTCTAACAAGTTAAAAACTCATATTGTAGCAACCATTAAAGGGGAAAATGATATGACCAATAAGCTAATGGGAGAAAGAGAAGAACATGTTTTTTAGGTCAATGAATCTAAAATTGGATCTTAAAAATCAAAGGAAGAACAAAGATCACTTGGTGCCATTAGAAATCGAGCAGCAAACTATTGTATTTTAACCTGATTATATCAACAATCTCATTAACTATAAATGACCAAACTCTGGAAAGACAGACACTGTCAAACTAAGGAAAACATCAAGCCCACCAACGTTCCCTGTTGGAAACCCCATTTCCTACTTTAAATAGATAAATAAATAAATAAATAAATAAATAAAAACACTTCAGAAAAGTTAAAGGATGGATAGAAGGAAGGTGTGGCAGAAAGGCAGTAATTGTAAGAAAACTGCTGGGCTGTGTCTACACCATTGTCGGGTGGAAGGGCTGTAAGATGATGCTTTTCACCAAAGACAGAAAAAAAACCCATTCCACAACAAGGTGGTCAACTGGCCACAAGGACGGCAATCCTATCAGAGAGGGGAAAGGGAAGGAGAGAGAGAGAGAGAGAGAGAGAGAGAGAGAGAGAGAGAGAGAACAGTTTTTTGATAACAACATTTAACAATAGTAGTAAGTTTTCAGCCTAGGGGCTATGACCCTCCCAGCTATGGGCTTTTTAACATATTTACGGTGCAGGCATGAATTTTCTTCTGTAGAGTAACCAAGCCGTCTCAGTCAGCCAACAGGGCCTTGAGGGAGGGAGTGAGGATTAAAGAGAAAAAAGACAATATTGTAGTATGACCCCAGCAAATACTAAAGCGAGTTTACTTTTTTTCCAGTCTGCTTTTATACCATTCTAGGTACATGCAAAGAATAGGGTCAGTTGTAGGTCAGAAACAAAGTAGTTAAGGAACAAACAAGGCATAAACAACGGTCCCATGATTACTGTATTCAGGGACTTAACAAGATGATCAAGATATAAAGAACACATTCCTCGGCTGTACTCATCTTGAGCCTTGTCCTAGCCCAATGTCAAATTCTTGCCAATATCCTTGAAGTGGTACCAAGAGCTCTCCACATCTCCTCCCTTTTTTATTTCATAAACAAGACTGCATTTGTCTTAGGCTTTTCTGGTGAGAATGCCTTCCTTGCCCTTCATTGAAACTGCAATATCCAAAGCAATTCATTTCTGTCTTAGCTTAGTAAAGCTCTGTGCAGAATCTTACCCATCATTGACTGTCAGCCTGCTAAACTAATGACTTTGTCTAGGAATCCATTTTAAGTTTCAAACCATGTATTTTGGCTGCTAACGTGTTGATGTTGTTAAAGGCAAGTTTTATCAAAATTGGCAGGAATAAAAGTATTCCCAGGACAAGAATAATCAAGCTACATATGCCATTCTTGAAGCTTGACCAAGATGGAAATACTGACCTCAAGCCATGAATAATTTTATCAGCAGTATACACAGCATCAAAATTCATCAGAGCATCATTCTTTAAATTTATAATCTCAGTATGCAAAGTTAAAATATCCAGAGAGGTGTTAAAATTATGCCAAGTACCCTACAAGTGTCTTTGAATTTTCTCCCAATTATAATGATTGTCATTGTAAATTTTAGAAGTTTTTAAAATTTTCAAATTTTATCAAATCCAGTGATATTTGGCATGACACTCGAGATGGCTTCTTACTCTTAAACTCTGAACCTCCTCTCCAATAATTTGAATAGTATTATTAAAAAACATCAATTCATTGTTCCAAATGCCTACCTAAATCTTCTTAAATACTAAGAGTATTAGTAACATTTTTTGCTAAATGATTAACAAAAGTGACTGTCTTAACTTCTTGCATCAGAGAATTACAGAAGCAGTGGTGCTAGCTATTAATGTAATCAAAGCTGCTATACCAGCAATAATCAAGCCCACTACCCTTTTGCTTCTGCTTAAAACCTGACTCACTTCTTCCAATATTTGTAAGATTTTTTCAGAATACCAAGGGCCTGTCATACTCCCAGGCAATAGAACAAAAGCTGGTTCATAGGCCATAACAGGCATGCCAGGTTTCAATACACTAACACAACACATGCATTAATATTTGTTCAAAATCCAGATCCTGTCACTGTTTGAAATCCAGATTCTATCCCAATTTTGTCTACTGTTAACATAACTTCATAGAGAGAGACCTGCAGCTAACTTCCAAATATAATGTTGAAAATAACAGGAATCTGATTGCCAAAGACCTATGGCATCTCCTTTTGTCCAATGCTTGATTGATTCCCAGCCCTCCAAATGCCCACTGCCTTTTCCTTTAATAATTGGTCACAGTAAAGGAAAGAGAAGGGTCATTATAACAACTTCCCTATTTGATTAATTTCTCTAAGGCAGTTTCCATAGTCTCCATGTTCTCTGTCCCATAAGGTCTAAAAGCTTGAGGCAAGGCAGCTTGTCCCATCAGGGGTATAGGTAAGCAAAGATGGGTCAGGAACATATGTCCAATACAGCTTCCCTGTCACCATTGTCAGGGCACTCAGCAAGCTCACGGTCAGCATCATTCTTTGTCCCAGTATCAGCATGTCTCACAGATTGCTCTTCACGCTCCTTCAGCATTCTGGAAAAGAAACACAAACATGCCCTCTTCTGCATATTAATACCTGATCAGGACTATGCCATATGCCAGTAAGTGGATCCTTCCACTTCACCTGGGCATAAGTATGCCGAGTTGTAGGGTTTGTAATATACACACAGCGGCAGAGAGTTCCTTGGCATTCAAGGTCAAAAAATTCAAAATAAAATTTTGTGGTTGAGTATATACAACTTTACTCTCCTCCCCCCTTTTTTTTTGTTTTATGTAACTGGTTTTTTTTTAGAGCTCCATGGGCTTGTCCTATAATCCCCTGTCCTTGGGGATATGTGAATTAGAAATATAGTTAACAGGGGTCAGTTAGACAACAGGAGTGGACTCGTGCCTTTGAGGCCTAGAAAAAGTTTATCTGTTTGGGTTAAAAGGCACAGAACATTTCCCCTCAATCCACAGGGCTAGATATACAGATTGAACAGAGATGTTTTTAGCGTGATTTGTAACATCTTTAAGTTTATATTCAGAAGACAACCAAAAAGAAATTAAAATCTTGAGCTTGTAACTGAATTGCAAACTGCCAATGTCCCATTAGCTTTATATATATATATTCAACTATAATTTTTAAAAGTTTATTTTGAAATATCAGAGCATAACCATAATTTTGGAAGACAATGCCAATTTTTTAACAGTATAACCAATCTAGACTCTCTAAAATCAATACCAAGTGCATTATTTTCATTTTTACAAAGTTTGGCTGCCAATTCTTGTATATGGATACATGATGGTGCAGCTTTTAACATCTCATTAAAGAAACATTTTAAATCCTGTCTTTTATAAATCTGATTTTAAGGACAGGAATTGCATAAAGTATTATCCCAATTTAGAGGTATCTTTAGAGACCTGTTCCTCCAGGGTTGGCTCATGCCATGTATTGTTGCCCAGAATGACACCAATCCTGAGTTTCCAGTTTAAAGCCAACTTTCTGTTACCAATGTTACAAATTTTTTTAACCATGCCAAAGCCAATATTCTATAACCAAGACATGCATAAAATATTTAAACTTTTAGGACCAATCAGAAACAAATATGAAGTGGCTACACACATTTACACATTTAGGCTATACAGACAAAATTTTTTTTACTTTTTCTAGCTGTAATTTCAAGGGAGAAGCACCTTGCCACTGGCTGAACCCAAGCGTTCCAGCAGATATAGTTTTAACCATTTTTTCTCTTGAATATGAAACACAGAGCAACAATCAAGCAACAAAATGAAACCACATACATAAACTGACAGATAGACAGACTGGCTGGTCAAGAATAGACATTAGACAGAGAAGAAAGAAAACCAGATGTCCCACTAAAGGGACCCAGATCCAGGACTAGGTATTCCCACAGTGGGAGCCAGAGAGGAAGCAGGATTTTTTTTTTTTTTTTACTTATTTTTGGTCCTCTAGATTTTAGTATATCTGTAAACATTTGTACAAAAAGCATTCTACCATTACCCTGTCCCATTTTTATAGGGTTTACTTACCACTGGCCCATGTTTATAAATAAATAAAAAAAAAAAAAAAAAAAAAGAAGTTCTTTGGTTCCTTTCTTTCTATAAAGTTACAGTAAAGAAGGCAAGGCGAACCAATGCCACAGTGTTGTCATCATGACATCAGCAAAGCCCAATGAAGACCAGCAAAGAGTGTCAAGGAGAACCAACACCAGAACACCAAAGGACATTTATATCCTTTCCAAACATCATGTGTCCTCTCCAGCAAAACATTACATGCCCTTTTCCCAGGCAGCTTCCAGAAAAGCACACGTGTCTGCTTCAGCAAATCATCCTCTCATTCCAGAAAACCATCACAGGACACATGACTCTCCAAAGAAATCAGAAATTTTAACTTCACAGGTTCAATTCTCAGCACCTACTTGTGGCTCTCAACCCTCTGTGACTTCAGTAACTCCAGTTCTAGGGGATCTAATGCCCTCTTTTGGCCTCAGCTGGCACCACATACATAGTGCACACACATACATGAAGACAAAATACTCACATATAAGATGATAATAAATAATTTAAAAGAAAAAAAGAACAGGCAGAAAATTAGCAAAGATGTGGAAAACCTGAACTCTGTCAGCCACCATGACTTGAGTGTTTATCTAGAACACGTCCTCAGTCTTAGAACAGCAAGCATTCTTGCCAAACACACAGGAAACAGTCGCAGACATAGACCACATCTAGATACTACCACCATAACATAGCAATGGTAACGTCACTGGAAAACTGCTCAGAAACCTTTAGAGAAGGCCAAATTCATGCACTAGGACAAACAGATCAAACCAATAGAGACTAAGAACAGAAACTGAGCCTTGGCTAGACACAAGAGACCATGTAGCTTTAATGACCAAACTCATTAATGAAGCTTCTGTGACCATTGACAGGTTGATTGATGGGCTATAATTGATTAAGTTGTTTTCTACGTCACACCTTTGTTTTTCTTATAAATGCCACCTGGTCATATTGCAGGCTGGAGTTCTCAGAACACACTTGGGGTGGGAGTGGGGGTGGAAAGGGGAGTGGGGGGAGAGGGGAGTGGGGGTGGGAGGGGGAGTGAGAGGGGATGGAGTGGGGTAGGGGAATCAAGTTAGAAGCAAGAAGTCGTGCTGCCCTGTCCCAGTGTGATGACTGGGGGCAACAGCAAGGGACTGTGTACTCAAAAAAGCTAGAAGAGATCATTGAGGACAGGTATGTTTAATATAAAATATTATATAATGTATACATATATGGAAATATCATATGGTACCCTATAGTATATTTTTATGTATTGGTTAAAAATAAAAATTTAAAGCCCACACACACACACCAAAAAACCTTCTTTGTTTCCAAGAGCTGCCTAATTTGTAAATCTTTCTTGTTTGCTTTGCTCAAAGAAATTTCATGAAATTCAATTAATACAAAAATGTTCTTTTCAACAAACCAAGGTATAACCTCCGAACTTCATGAGGTTCATTTGCAAATCAATAATGTGAAGGCATTTGGAAAATTCTACTATGTTAAATCGTGTATGAAATGTCTATCCATCTATCTCTTTCCTTTTTGTAGGACTATTTCAAATTAAAAAAAAAAAAAAACTTGAACTATTTTAAGCTGACCCAAAATGAAAATTTGGTGATATTAGTGATGACGGCCCCTTATTGATAAAGACCTGGAGGAAAGGATACGGGAAGCAAAGAGGACTTCTGCAACATTTGGAAAGACAAACCTGTCACAACCAACTACAGGATAGAGTGAAAGAAACTCTCGTGTATCATCACGTCATGAGATACAGGTCAGGGCTCTGTGTGCTCTGTTGATCACAACAACCAAGGGTTCAGTTCCACAGGGGGTGTAGCATTATTAAAAGATAAGGAAAACCTCTAAGGAGACCCCTGCTCTTTCTCCAGCAGCCCCTTCTTGGCATCACTCTTTGTTACTCCCTTCTTTTTCAACCCTGACATTTTCCAACTTCCTCCATTTTAGAATCTCTGGCAGAGACTGGACCAAAGGTTTTTCAGGTACAATGACCAATGCTGACTTGGGCCACGAGGCTGTGGGACCTGGCTCTTTTCACAGTCCTGCCTGCTCCTTTTTTTACTTGGCTCCTGGTCAAGCATCACCTAAGATTATTAACAGCCTCCATTGAATGGCCAGAATAAATCACCCGACCCAGCTGTGAGAACATGGGCAGAACAACCTGAAAGCTTGGCTTTATTTTCCTGACTCGTGAAATACTGGCAGTTAGCTGCTTCACAGGGTGTGAGGTTTAGATAGATGGAGGATACAGAAATTCTTCACCAGCGGCAAAAGAATCTCACAGATGACTCAAAGCTGAAGGGCCTCTCGGGTAGCTGATGCAGAGAGCACTAGAGAGATGTGGAGGTGAAGAGCTGGTCATCAGAATCTCTGCTCTCCCCTCCACAGGATGGAGTTAGTACCTATAATCTAAGCACTGGGGACATGGAAACAGGTGAGCCCTGTCAAGCTCCAGGCCAGTGAGTGAGAGAACATGTCTTCAGAAGAAGCATTAGGAAGGTGGACTGTGCCTGAGGAATGATATTCTCTCTCTCTCTCTCTCTCTCTCTCTCTCTCTCTCTCTCTCTCTCTCATATGTCACCAACACACACATATAAAAATTAATGTAATATACAGAGGGCACCAATGAATACATATTCAATTCACGTCAGTCATTACTGTTACCTTCATGGAGTTATCAGACATTATTTGAAAGTTAGTTAATTCTAAGAAATTGTTCTATGGTTATAGCCCATCACCAAGTGACTGTGACCATTACAGGTACAACAAACTGCAAAACAAACAAGCCTTTTTCAATCCCTTAAAGGTTTTCATAGAACACTTGTCTTATTAGAACAGTCAACTAGAAAGTTTAAAAAACCAAAGCGGCAGAATCCGTTCTTTATTTATTGGATATTTTATTTATTTACATTTCAGATGTCATCCCCCTTTCCCCAGTTAGCTGCAGTTCTCTGTGATGTTATGTTAGCAAGAGATAAAGTTGGGACAGGATCTGGATTTCAAACAAGTGAAATCCAGTGTGTACTAACATGTGTTAAGGATTTTTTAATTGTCATGTTAAAATTACCTTTGTTTCTTCTACAGTATTTATTGTAAGTTGCATTGATTGTACACTTTCTAATTGTGTTAGTGTGTTGAAACCCGTTCCTTCTTAAAGGGCAGGACGTGTGATTCAAAGCCCAACTCACCAGTTGCCACTGCCCTTCAGCTGCATGTCTAGCTATGGCCAGCAGAGGGCAGTGTTGCACACAGACTTTGCCACTTGGAAGCTCCACTGTCCATAGTTTGGGGTATTCTTTTCCCTCTTATTTCTAATTGCTTGTCTCTGAAAGAGAAGCCATGGTATTTCAGAAGTGTCTGCTTTCCCTCCAGGCTCTTATCTACTTGTGTTGCGTTTTGTTATCCTGCCTGTTTCTGCTGGCTGCAACACGCTCGGGTGCCGTGGGGAGGCATTCTAGACTGGGATGGTAAAGATGGGCCCTGCAATATGTGTACCTTGGAAAGTGGGGGGCGCCCCCAAAGCCCCACCTCTTCCTCGAATCTGCTTGTGCAGCCACCTACTCTCCTTGTCTTTTCTTGGGTCTCTTTTCACCCACCTTGTTTCTGCCGCTGACTCCACCCGCTTCTCTCCCACACCATAGCAACCCTGGGACCCTAGTGACCTCCAGTGATGCCTAATTGTGGAGCGCCTATGAGCAGTTTCAGAAGCCCACATGTGAGAGAGACTCTGGGACACAATGGTGAGCCCTGTAAGGAAATGTGGGGCTCTTTTCCTGTCTCTCATCTCTTCGAGTTTTTTAAAAGAGCGGAACTCGGGTACCACCTTCCCTGAGAAACCTCGCTGGATCTTGAACTGATGCTTGTATGCCCTCCGTGATGCCTGTGACAATGTCAGCTCCTCACCGTTGCCCATCCCTCTCTAAAGCCTAAGACTCTTTCCTCCCTCTTCCATCTTTGCATTTACAGTTCTTCCTCCACGGCAAGCTCCGGGGACCTTGAGAACAGAAACGGAGTCTTGATGTCGGTGCTCCCAGTGTGGGGTATGCTGCCTCACCCAGTGACTGGCAGGCTGAATCAGGGCCCAGCAAATTGTTCTTTCCTTCCCTGAAGACTTCTATAGACAGCCCCTGGCCTCTGTCTCTGAAACTCCCACTCGCCCTCGCATCCACTAGCCATCTGTCTCCCTCCCATATTTCTGACCTTTCAGAGAACAGATGAGTCAGACACCCTGTCTAGAGTCCACAGACAGTCCCTTCGTCTTCAGCCTCTCCAGATCATGTGCACTGGTGACTGCATCTAAGTTTCTCCTTGAACTTCCTGCCTTTCTTTCTCCAGTGGCCTCATCATCTTGCCAGTGCTTCGGCCCCACTTCTTCCTTAGAGCAGCGTGGCTGTCCTTCTGTGAGCAGCCCTGGATGTCCTCAGTCCTCCTGCGGGCAGCCCAGCCTGTTCTGTGTTCAGCTCCTGGGGCTTAGGTGTTGTTTTCTCTATTTGTGACCCAAGATGAATGTGGACTCTGTTCTCAACATCAGAGTAGAATGACATGTTGGCTGCAGAGACCGGCTTAGAGGTAGACAGTGGGGGTAGCTATACCACCAGCCAACTGCAGAGACAGTGGAATTGGGAGAGAAATTCTCCTTCCTGTTGGAGGAGCTAGAACAGAGGAATATTGTCATACAGAAACATATGAAAGGGAGAGAGTAACGATAATAACACAAGCCTGGGCCTTCTTGGGCTTTTCAACGACATAAGTTTATATATCCCACCCACCGGCCCCTTTAAAACCCAATGAGAGCTTCTTTCTCCAGCTTTGCCTGCACCTAGACCTGTTTCCTGTTCAGTGTGGTTGTAGGAGCCACTGGTGGTCCTGTTGTTTCAGCCAGATTGTCATTTTGGTGTCTCCTGTAAGTGATCAGAGTGATCACTGCTGAGTCATTGACCTAACTGTTCTCAGCAAGGCTGAGGCTCTTGTGATGGGGTTGGAAATTACCAAAACGTAAGTCAGCCGGTTAGGAAAGGCCACAAAACTAAGCAATTCTGGAGGTCCTTTCCGCAGTTCTCTCCTCTGGAACGACCCACCTCCTTCCCTTCTTTGTCCGTGCATCTCGTAAGAAGAGCCCTGGAACTCCTGGGCCTCTTTTCCACCAACCTGATTAGAGTGTGACTACTCTCAGTAGTCGGCTGCTGTGGGGTTTTTATTTTAGGAATCTGCTTTCTCCGAGTGCACTGGCACACACCTGCAAGTGCCAACACTCAGAAGGCTGAGGCAGGAGGATCTGGAGTTTGTGGCCAACTTTGCGAGACCAATGCCAGCCTTAGCTAAACAGTGAAACCCTGTCCAGAAAGCTCCAGACAGACAGACAGCTCATGGATGGGCTCTGGCCCAGTATAAACAGGGCCCCAAGTTTGATGTCCAGAACTGAAGATAAAACAAACCACCCTATTTTCATGGTGTCCTATGTGCTTGATTGTGAATCTCTCTCTGCTCTCTCAAATTATGAATTATAACTTACCTCTCTGTGTGTAGTTTCAAAATCCAAATGATCCATTGGAAACAAGAACCTACGGCCAGTACTGCTGTTACCCACAAGGCTTATACAAGACATCTTCATTCTAAACTCTAGTGTCTCTGTCTCCTGAATTGTTTACTCCTCTGTTTTGGGGGTGTTTTATTAGTTTTTTTTTTTAAATAAACATTTTAAACCAAGTGCTCGGATTATAGGTCCTTGGATCTTAATAGAGCGTCAGGAGATAATTGCAAAGGATGCTCTCAGAATTATTAAATTATTACAAGTGAGACCATGGTCTGCCCTCCCTAGAGAAAAGCAGATATGAAGCTTTATCCACTAAAAGAGCCCTCCCTAGCAAGACACGGAGGACAATGACTTGCCAGAGAGAAGGTTTCTGTCTTCATTAGATGTTCTACCAAAATAAAGAAACCACCACAAAATTCCCCATCAGACAGCTGCCTTTCAGTATCTAGACAGGTGTTTTTTTTTTTTTTTTTTTTTCTGTCTAGACATGCTTTAAGCAAGTAGAAGAGTACTCACTGGTCCAGCTGGCCAAGATTTTTCTTAGAAGGCCTCTGCATTGCAGCATCTTTAAAGTAGCCATCACTGCCTCCAGGGGATGCAGGCCTCAGGGAAGGATGTATCAAGCATTCATATTTGAATATCTCTCTGAGCCTGCTGTGTATGTGCTCTGTCGAACTGTGGGAAAAGATGCCCAGGAGGGATGTCCCAGAAGCTCACAGTAAGGCAAGAGATGGGATACATGCCCTCACGTAATCTTCCTTTCAGCTGGAAGCCTCAGATGGAAGGTCATGTGTTAATACCCAGGGAAACTGAGAAATAGTATCAGTACCTGAGTGTCACCCTGGACAGCTAGAGGAGAAATAGCCAGGGGAGGGTCTGAGCATTATTGTTCCAATCATTGCCCGCAACACAATTGTAAGGTGCCATCTGAGCTAAGACACTTTGGCCTAAATCCAGCTTGCCTTCCTTGGCTTCCCCAGTCAGCAGTAATTAATGTTATTAATCAATCCCTCAAGTTCCTAGAGCTTTCATCAAGAAAAAATTGACAGCAAACCTCAGACCAAGTCATTCTTCTCTGAGGAAAAACAGGCATACAGGATATTCAACCCCCAGCAGCCCCCAGCTCGCACCCAACACACTTCTTCACTCAACACTGGAGGACCAGGAGCCCTTGGTGAGGCCCTAGAGATGGGAGAATGTTGTGAAAGCCATGCTCAATCCAGCTACAGCTCAACCCTGGGACTACCCATGTCATTCTTGGCAACAATTTGAGAGTTTCTGTCTTCATAACTCAGGGTTCAGTACTAATCTGTGTCCAGATGAGAAGAGCATCTCAAGTCAGGAAAGTGTCATGACTAGTCCTGACCAGAGGGGACAGTTCAGTGGCAGAGTACTTGTCCAGCATGCATGAGGCTCTGACCACGCACCTCAAAATAAAAACAAACTCACAGCTGAAATCTTTGGGAAGTGACAAGGATGACCTACATCATCCTCCCAGACCTGGATCTATGAAGCACACCGCTGTCCAGTGCAGGTGCAGGGTCGCTTCTCAGGAGGCAAGCTGGACCATGAGGGCCCAGAACAGACATTCTTAGGCCCTGACACAGCTGCCTGGCCAGGAAAATGAGGCTCAGTCTTCATTAAAGCTGCCTTTTAGTTTTTCTATATCTGACTGGGTCTGTTCAGCCAAACCAACTCACTTGTCTGAAGGATCTTAGTGTAATCACCAGCGCTCACGGCCAAAGCCTCTAATGCCCTGACCCCCTCTCCAATTGTCCTGACCAATGTCTGTGTCCTCTCTCTGACAGCTTGGGCTGGCCAGGCTCCAGGCTCCCTCGCTGACAGCTTGGGTGGGCCAGGCTCCAAGCTCCCTCCCCACCTCCTGTCCCCTGCCCCCAAATGTGATTAATTGTGAACATCAGGAGAGATGCAGATTGGAAACTTTTTATACATTAGCAATAGAAAAGGCACGACTCTGAGGGAGGAGATGCAAGCTTCCAAGTCATTGTTCCTAAGTGTCTGGGCGGACATTTGTCCAGAGCCTCAAAGGAACTCTGAAGGCTTACTCAGGACCTACTGTTTCAGGAAACAAGAATTTTCTCATCAATGGAAAAAAAAAAATTCTATCCTCGGGTCCAATTTCAAAGAGAGACAGGCCTCCCAGAGCAGATCTCAATGTTACAGCTCTTTCTACTGGACTACAAGTAAAGTTTTTTTTGAGTATTGGTGACATGTGGTGCTGTCGTCCCCCACACTGCTGACTGAGCTTCCCTGGGCTGAGAAGTAAGCTCAGATTATGTGACCACCTTTGTTCTCAGGTCTCCTGCCCTGTATCCACAAAAGTTTTCATTTCAAATTCACTTCTAGAACCTTCTAGATTTGGTCAAGCTCAATATTCCCCTTCCTCAGCAGACACTTGATGTATACTTACAGCTAATATTGGCATCCACAGCGTGTACACAGGCTGTGGTTGGGTGGGTTACCTCAGGGGACATTTGAGACAAACACTTCCAAAAGATGATCAGGTTTCCAACCTCCTGCTGCCCTACCACCTCAGCGCCAGACTGGCATGTCAGGTATCTGTGGTAAATGCCACTCTATAGCAACACATATACTGGATGTCTTTGTTTCTCGAGTCATTTTGTCTGTTAGCACTGAGCTGAAGGACAGCGTAACCAAGGTCTGTGCTAAGCCAACTGCTGTGTTGGGTACCAGAGATTCACATCTCCAGGAAGTGGAGTGTGTCCTAGTTTAACAAGGCTACACTTTAAGAAACGGATTTCTCATCCATTAACTACATTCCAAACATTTGTTCTTAAACCCACAGATAACTATAGTCCTCACCCCTCAACAAGAAAACTTCTCCTTGCAACAGACATAGACCATTAAAGGAAACTTCAACCAATCAAACGTTCGAGTTGTAAACTGTCCCAATGGATACAATTACACAGTAACCATTGCAGCAGCTCAGGCTCCGGAACCACTGCAGAAGAGGACGGGGAAAGACTGTAAGAGCCTGCGATCAGGAAGTCTGCTGTGAGATTGTTTCCTAGAAGTGTCAGAAACTACAATCACAAAGTCTTACCAGCATGATTTCCTAAACATGAGCTGAACAGAGATGCCAAAGCAGACGGGGAAGCCCAGGAGGCCTCAGCTATGCACAAAGAACTACAGGCAACTAAGGAATTCAGAGCACAGGAGAAACAGTCTTCCCCAGGGAAGAGCATATCAGCTGGTTATCTAAACTCAACTGGACAGCCCTGAAAAGCATGCATGCAAGTGACATAAGCAGATTGTATTTATTATTTAGGAATATGTATGTATATGTGTTATATCATACTATAACATGGATTATGTTATTATAATTGTATTGTTATAGCATATTAATATTATAAATACATATAATACTATAATTTTTTTAATAAAAGAAGAAAAAAAGAATGGTATGTTGGATAAGAGGCAGATCACCTGATGGGTTGTAAGGTCAAATACATGCCCAGTCTCAGCCCCGGACTCAGGGTGAACCCTGCTCTTGTGTGGGCTTCAACAGCACTGGCCATTCCTTACCTATAGTCTGACAAATCCTACTTGCTGTTTATTATGGCTTAATTTGAAGCATCCTCCCTTTCCCCCTCCCCCAGGCTCTAGTTTTAAACTTTCAGCTTATGGAACTGTTTTGGGAGATTCTGAAACCTTTGGAAAGTAAGACCTAGTTGTCAGAAGTGAGTCACTGGGGGCGGGCTTTGCATGTTACAGCCTCTGGTCGCTGTTGCACTGTTTGCTGATCCACCAGCCTCTGAACAACTTCAGCTATGTGATACGCTCCTGCTACTAAGAACGGAGATGTGCCATTGTGGCCTCCACGTCATGATGGACTGAAATCCTTTGAGACCAATGAGAGGAAAGAATCAGCCCTGTCAATTGTTTCGATGAAATGCTGTTATCATAGAGATTCAAATGTAAATAGCTATCAGAAGAACTCATTGGTCAATTTTGTTCTTCTTTGCCTCTGTTTTGAATGAGGTTGGTTGGGAGGAGAGGAGAGAAGCCTCCTTGGAACCTGGACTTACAGACAACATCCTATTTACACTGTCACAACAAGAGGAGCTGGGGAACTCAGCCTTCCAAAGGATGCCAGCTACATTCGTTCTACCAACATTATTTTTCTCAACATCTTAGGTTGATTTTGTTTTTGTAATATGTGTATATGTAATTAAATAATTATAATTTCGAAATATAATTTGCATCTATTGACTCCTCTGTTTAATAAGACATTTTTAACATCTTCATTTGATTTCATAAAGCATGGATTAATCACAAAATAATGAGCTTGGTAGTAACGTTTTTTATACATGCCCATCACAGGTCATCTATGACTACAGGAGATGCCAGACTGCACTTTCGGGGGTGGAGAGTTGATAAGAACAGCTTTATGACCCTCAGACTGTGCTGATGGCCCCTGGCCTACTGTCCATCAGCATTGATCTAAAAACAAAACAAAAACAAACAAACAAACAAATAAAAACCAGGGCTGTTCCCTTTTACAAAAGAAAAAAAAATCTCCATCTAGACCCAATCTCAGAACTAGTACAGGAAATTGATCTGGTTTTTATTTTCATCACACAATATCTGAGAGGGAGGCTTCTCCACGACTCCTTTGCCACCAGCTTCCTTCAGTCTTGCAGCTGTGCCGGCAGAGCCATGGTACTGTCTGTAAGAGAAGGCCAGCTCTGGAGTCCTGCAGAAATGCTCCAAGGTGGAGTGAGGCCAGAAGGAGACAAAGCGAGGCTGAACACTCTTCTTCCAGCCTCCCAACCGTTTCATTAGAAAGTAAGGTTGGCTAAGACAAAGGGGCAGAACGGCCAGGGGAGGGGAGTTTGTCTAGCATGTACAAGGTCCTGGCTTTGAGTTCCCAAACCACCATACACAAAAAGGTTCCATCCAAACCAGTAAGATGTATGTTGTGGCACACACCTGAGACTGAGCAGAAATGTCATGTGTTCAAGGCCAGCCTGGACTATATATGGGGTCCTATTTAAAAAAAAACAAAAGAAACACAAAAGTCATCAAGGTTCTTACAGTCATCTTTCTACTAAAGTCCCTTGATACCCCTACACACATACATAGCCTGTGCACATACACAAGCATATTCGTGCATATGCACATGCACACAGACACACACCTTTGCCCATAGAAGGGCAATCAGGCCAACACTGACCACCTCTGGCTACCATAGATGTCTATTCTACAGTTTGGCTTCAACATTTGTTCAATGCACCTTCTCTTTCTCAGTCGGTCTTCTTGGACAAAGCTCTTAAAATGAGTCTTTGACCTTGATTGCTCATGACAAAAACAAACAAAAAACAAAATAAAAACAAAAAATGCTCCAATCATATTATTTAAAAAAAAAAAAAAAACTACAGTAATTTTTCATGTTTACTTAATATGGCTTTTGATGTTCTTCTAAAGATATATTTTTCTTTGGAAGAGAAAAGAGATGAATTGTTACCTAAGTGGCCTGTATCCAGACAGCAAAGGCAGTGCAAGGTGAGACAACAGTGACTCAGAGACCTGGACCATCCAGTCACTCAATAATCAGGTGTCTGTGACAAAAGTCATTGATGTCCCCTTTCCAATCTCTCAGTTACAGAATGGAAGACAGAGTTTGCAAGGCCTACCTCCATGACCTGGATCCAAAAGTTATTGTGAATGTCTCATGACTCGTTGTTTATAACCTTAACATAACATGGTGTTACATATTGATACTTTTTAACTAGGGGAGTTTGAGGGTCTCCAGGAAAGAGCAAATATTCCCCTGCTTCTCTGGGTTATCATTCGGATTGCTTTGGAAACTCTGCTTGCAACCATGTGGCCGAGCTCTCCTTGGCTTCCTGGAAGTTTCTCTTTTTTTGACAAGGATGTTCTGCAGTTTTGGGGGGCTGCTTTCTGGAAGCTCCATTTCAGGAGGAAACTTGGTGAGCTTCCATCTCGACATCTGCAAATCACATCCACAGGGAAAATGTGACTCACCCAAATTACTGTGTCAAGTCTTCATGGATATTATTCAGAGAGTGGGTGTTGTCTCAGAGCCAAATCACTTGAAATCAGAATGACATCAGTCCTGCTGCTAAAAAACTGACTATATACCCACAGGAAGTGGGGAGGCGGTGGGAGAGGGGACTCCAGGGAACTCCCGTAAAAAAAGCCACTGTCCTGGCCATCTGGGGTAATAGAGCTACCCCAGATGTCGTTAAAGAATGAGGCAGTCTGTTCAGTGTGGGGCAAGAGAGTCACAGAAAGTAGACCAGCAGCAGTGCTTTTATAAATAACCATACCCCAGATATAAGTAATATGACTCGAGTCCCTCTGGAAGGAAAAATACAAATAAACCATAGGCTAAGACACGTGGACGGGAAGGGCGTTGTGTGTTTGCTCCCTTCTCCTCAGTAGGAAGATTACTATTACCTGATGGATTAGTGCATGGTTTTCATGTGATCTTAGATGTATTTCAGGTTCTTCTCATTGAGGCTTCAGCCGCTCCTACCAACAATCCAAGGTACCAACGGTCATGAAACTGTCAGGCACACCCACTCTACACCAGCGACCTAACCAAGGCATGCATGGCACTCAGTCACTCAAACTGCACCAGTGACTTGTGGATTTTCCCTCCTCGTTCTCCTCATGGATGCCACTGTACGGGTCATTATAACACAAATTGGAGCTATTTTTATTGAGAGACACTTTAATTTTGATACAGAACTCTGCCAAGACTGAGGAATCCTTTCATTTTATGCTTCGGGGCCTCACTCTCAGTGGCTAAGCCCAGTTCCTACAAAGTTCAGCGTAACCCTTTTCATTACTGTCCCTAATTCCACTCAAACCCAAACATGCTTTAAAAACAAAAAGAAAGGAAGGAAAGAAGAAAGGAAGGAAGGAAGGAAGGAAGGAAGGAAGGAAGGAAGGAAGCAGTGAGGAGAGAAGCTGTCCCACTGTCCCTTTTAGTTCAGGCTTCTCTCCCATCGTGGTAATATGATACCACAAACCTACTTATGACTTTTAATGAATTTGGGAATCCATAAGACTAGATGACACTAAAGTAGACTCTAGGCAGGGGATACCTGATATAAGTTCAGTAATAAATCGCAAGGGAATTCAGCCAAAGAGAGGAGTGGAGGGAAGCTGTAGAGAGGAAGGGCATAGTCAACTGTGAAGATCAGCATCGTCTGGTTTCCTGGAAGAGTCAGAGGCAACATCTATGTGTGCAGATGAACAGTCTGCTGAGGGGATTCCTGGCCCTTGAGAAAACAGAGAGGTCATCCCCAACTCCTACAGCACTGGGCTGTCCTAAGGCAGCTGAGCAGGTCCCAAGCAATGCAGCAAACAATGCTGTAGGACCAGAAACACAGTCACCTGACTTCCTAAAGATGCCCTGTAACAGATAAAGACCTCATCTGCTCAAAGCAAGGCTTCTCCAGTGTGAGGATGTGCTTACATGTGGGTCTAGTAAGTGTATGAGAATGTGCCTATATGTGTAAGGTAGGTAAGTAAGTCTATGAGAATGTGCCTACATGTGTAAGGTATGCAAATGTATGACAATGTGCTTACATGTAGGTATAAGGCAGGTAAGTGTAGAACAAGGAAAATCTTTTTTTTCTTAAAGAAATATTTATTTTATGTATATGAGTACAATGTAGCTGTCTTCAGATGCACCACAAGAGGGCATCTGATCACTTTATAAGATGGTTGTGAGCTACCATGTGGTTGCTGGGAATTGAACTCAGGGCCTCTGGAAGAACAGCCAGTGTTCCTAACCGCTGAACCAACTCTCCAGCCTGGACAAGGAAAATCTTAAAACTTACCAAATAGGATTAAAAACTCTAAGTTGAATGAAACCCTAAATCAAATAAATGAAGAGGATATACTTCATGAGATTGATTATGATTTATCAATTGATTATTATTGATTAATTGATCAATTATTACTGATTATGAGCCATAACTTCCTGCTGCCCCTGAACTCGGCCCTACAAAGAAACAGTGAGCCCAGGCAAAGGAGAGAAACCCGAAGTCCTTGATCCACCAGCAACAGAGACTACTACCTAGACGTGAGCACGCTTGCCAGAGAGCATTCCATCTAGTCCCCCCCGACAACCATGCGGATGAGAAGCTGAGGAGCACCATGCATACGTGCTACTGATGTTTGTGTTCATGGCAGGCAATTTAGTCCAAGCTAAATGTGCCAGAACACCACGAGGCTCAAAAGGGAGGAGGGGCAGAGTTATCCTAATTTCAAGGGTGGCATGAAGAAGAAAAACCACCCGAGGCACAAACCATGAGCAGGGTACCAGCTCTCAAGACTTGTCTGAATGGTACCCAGGAGGGCAGAACTAGACATTCCAATTCAAAGACTATGAGTGACTCCATCCGTAGCTTCTGTAGGCCCAGCATTCTCAAACTGGGAAAATGAGGACTTGAAGTGAAGAAAAGGGGGGCAATTAATTATCTGATCTGCCATGTGACCCAGCCAAGAGCCTTACTTCCATTTGCATGTTGGATGTGAGGTACCACAGAAAGAAGATGCAGGGAAGGTTTCCTTACATCTGAGTAAAGACAGCTTGGGTCAGCAATAGCTCTGCTTCCTCAGGCTAGCCTAGTCAAGGTGTACTCTTCCCAGCATTAACAATGCCATATTGTCAGTTTCCATGACTGCTAGAGGATGCCATAGCACCCCACAAAGGGAGATACTTAAGGGCTCCCCATACTTTAAGAAAGCATTTGTCTTGGTTCCTGGAATAGGACTGGGTGGGTGAGATGAGTCTGAATGGATCTTCTTATTCTAAAGGTCTTAGATATCATTTCCTGAAGGAAGAATTCTAATTGAACCACCTCCCCTCCCCTCCCCTCCCCTCCCCTCCCCTCTCCTCTCTTCTCTTTCCATCCCCTCCCTTGCCCTCCCTTCTCATCTCTTCTCTTCCCCTCCCCTCTCCTTTCCTATCCTTTCCCCTTTCCTCCTCTTCTCTCCCCTCCTTTCCCCTCCTCTCTTCTTCTCTCCTCTCCTCTTCTTCACAGTTTCTCTCCCTCTCCCTCTCATCTTCTGTGTGCCTTTCCTAGGACCTCCACAGTGGCTTCCCCACTGCACATTCATCATTAGATGTGGAGATGCTAAGTTGAAGCTTGCTCCTGAGGTCTTTCCCAGGTCTGGCTCCATGCAAAGCTCATGCCACGGTCATCAAATAGGAAGAGGGAATCGAATGGGCAGCTCATTCTGGCTTTATCACTGAAAGCACTGTGTCCCAGAATGTGAGCACACCAAGCCAATCAGTCACATTAGGAAGGAGAGAAAGCGAAGGAGGAAAAAAGAGAGACAGACATGAGGGACAAAGGAGGAAGGGAATGAAATGAACTCAGTGTGGCTTTGGGGCAGAAGCCTCTGTGTTCTGACTCAGGGAAAGCTGAGTGACAGGTGAGTTAGTGGGACCTTGGGAGATTTGATGAGCTCATCCCTATGTTGGAGCAAAGGGGCAGTGAACCAGACTTTATCCAGTCATCATCGAAGCCTGAAAATAGAATCATGGTATTCATCTGGAAAACATCTGTGGAGAAGGTACCCTTTGTTATTCTACACTGGATACTGAGTGTACAGAAGAAATAAGAGCAGGCCCTGCCTCCTGGGACGCCAGAGGAAGCATGCTAAGGAAATGTGCCAATGCTGCCTGTGGTGTGCCTGTGGGTGGAAGTCTGCACACTCAGCTGGTACACATTAAAGGCAGTTGGTACCCAGGATTGACATACTCACTACCCTAGATTCCTGCAAAACAAGGTGTTTCTCCCTACATGACAAGTCTTCTGGGGGTATCCCTGCATGTTAGTAAGAGACCTGTTGCCTTGTGTGTTTCAAGGGAGCACATAAGCTTTCGCTTAAATTAGACTTGATGTCAGGGGCAAGTGGACACGGGGGACCACTGGGTCAGCAGACACTGGTGGGAGGTCCAGGGAAGAGGAGAGCTTAATAAGTTTCCACTAAGCTCGGGGCAGATGGAGCAGATAACTCTCAAATGACAGCCTTGCTGGCTCCTTCCTGGGCCACCCATTTTTTAATGCTTCCAGGGCCAGTGGCCAGGCAGCTGTCCCCTAGCCCACAGACATAGAATAATAGGCCTGAGAAGTGGATCATGGGCCAGTAAAAGTGATTTTGATAACTTTGTGTCATAAGCCACCAACTAGAGACCGAGTTAACACAGAGTGGACTAGACCAGTGATCTCTTGGTTGGTCTTGACCTAACTCATGAGTCCAGCTTCCACAAGTCTGACATGGACTCTATTGAGTTTTATTAACTATTGACAAGTTTTCTTTCCTAAATCCTAATGGCTTCCCTTTCTCTTATAGCACATGTGGAGAGTGTATTATCTCTCGGGATAAAATATGTTTACGAGTGATTTTCAAACGAACAAAAAAAAAAGTGTAGAAAACACCTTTCTCCACAGGCCAGAGGGAAGCCGATATGAGTTAAGCCTTCTCAATTAAATTAGCATGCCTAAATTAAACATTCCTTTTATCTATCTCTCCTTCCTTCCTGTCCTTGTTCTGGTCGGGGGTGGGTATGACAGTGAAGCAGGGCTTGTTTCCTTGCTTTCAAGAATCTGCAAGTGACTGGGGTTGGTTCTTGTCACAGGGAGAAGCTTTGGAGCTCAGTGTAACAAGCAGACTCATAAAGGAAGCCGTCCCTGGACCATCTGCCTGTTGCAGGCCATGACAACAAATCCCTTACACACAGCAAAGCTAAGGAGAAAGGGTGGTGGGTGTGAGGAAGGAGTCAGCGGAGACTTGGAGGATGCACGGGAGTGTGTTGCACACTTAAACATTAACAAAGGTGCCGGGCGGTGGTGGCCCACGCCTTTAATCCCAGCACTTGGGAGGCAGAGGCAGGTGGATTTCTGAGTTCGAGGCTAGCCTGGTCTAATGAGTGAGTTCCAGGACAGCCAGGACTACACAGAGAAACCCTGTCTCAAAAAACCAAAAAAAAAAAAAAAAAAAAAAACATTAACAAAGGCTCATTAAACAGGAGCCAGGACCCAGGGTGCAGATAAGTCAAACACATGAAGAAACAAGCTTGGATCAGGACTGTGCTTTCAGGACAAGCAGAGAAGGATTGGACATTTATTAGAGCCAGGTGAGATTTCCCCCGAGAGTCCAATCAGGGTTCATGTTCCAGTTGCTGCCCTTGAAGATACCAAGAAGTCCCATCGTCCCCCTTTAGCAGTAGAGATGAGTTTTTAAAAGGTGAGCTCATGGCTTGTGGAAAGCTTTTTATAAACCCGGGGTTAAAACAAAGAGACTGCAGCCCTGTTCACAGTTAACCAGAGATTTCTTCACCAGTGCTCATTCCCCCGAGCTGGCCAGAGTTTGGGGTTCACTACACCCGGTTTCTTTACTGCTTTGTGTGTCCTCCTGTTTTCTCCAAAGCTCTTCTTCCACTCTGAGCTGCTGGGCTCCTGCCTCTCCAGCGACATTTTCTTCCCTTCCTCTCTCCCCTCCCACCTTCTCAGCTGTCAGAACCTGACTCAGCTGAGCTGTGTGGGACCCAGCATGGAGTGAATCACTGAGCGGTGATTCTGAAGGGTCACCTGATCACCCCCTAGTCTGTCAGGCACATCTTGTTCCTGCCTAGCTGACCATTTTCGTGGAAGCTATTTTTTTGTGTATGAGACCATACTCCTGGACTCCAGGCAGAGTATAAAAAGCAGAGAGCGCATGGCGTAGTTGGTCAGAATCATGTTTCCCAGGGCACTGACTGGGATTTTGACAAGATACAGCTGGCTGAGGGAGTAGAAAACTTAGCCCTGGGGTGAGGAAGAAGAGGAGGAGGGCCCTTTAAATAGCAGGTGGCCTCACTGTTTCTATAAATGAGATGGTACGTCTCCACTAAGTGCTGATTACAAAGATGGTCTTTTATTAGACAGCTGTACCAACCCATAGGCCAGCCCTTGAGGCTCTATCAGGGAAATTTTCCCCGTGGCTTATAAACATGCTTGGCTGCACATCTCTGTTTAGTGCCAAGGCTGTTTGTTACTGATCTCTGCCTGTGGATTCTGCACAGGCCACAAATGAGTGGCCTGTCAGGGATAGAGGGAGAGTCATGGGCCAGAGCCTTGTTTCAAACACTGCCAGACTTAGTTATCCTTTCCATTTGTGTGTTTATCTTGGAGCAGTTCACCCTCCTCTTGAAGACACTAAAAATAAGCACAGGTGCTCTGCCCTAAGAGAGGGAGAGGAGAGAGGTGAAGAGGACACGGGAGGAGGCCTTCAAAGCCCTGTAAATCTCTCCTCCGTGAAGGAATGTTGAATGTACCTTTAATCAACTCAGAACACCCCCCCCCCCCCCCGCCGTCTTGAAAATACAGAATGATATGGGTGGCGTGTGAGCTGGGCTTCCCCACTAGGTGAACCATTTGCTTTGCAGCAACTTTACTCTTAGGAAACTGAGTTTCATGGCCCTGGCTCCTTAGAGGGGTCCAACCCATTGGACAGTGTAAATGAAAACATGGCGGCCGGAGTGGTTAGGATGTCAACATGGGTCGGTCAAAACCTCACTGGTCATGTCTCCACACCACTCCACTGCTGTCTCTTAATTTGGCATAAATCATAGCAGCTAATACCTACCAAGAATCTTCTTGATTGGTGTTTTTCATATTGTCTAACACCATCGATTTTTTTTAAGCTTTATTTTACATCTCTTAGATGCAAAATAAACCAGAACATGCACTCAGTCCTAAGTTCAACCTGCAAAAGTAAAATAAACTTTATTTAACTTATGACTATTGTTGTTATTATTGTTATTGTGGGGGAGGCATATGCATGCCACAGGGCAAGTAGAGAGGTCAAAGGATAAATTTTTAAAGCTGATTTTCTTCTCCTATCTTTTATTTTGTTTTGTTTTGGTTTTGGTTTTTCGAGACAGGGTTTTTCTGTATAACCCTGGCTGTCCTGGAACTCACTCTGTAGACCAGGCTGGCCTCGAACTCAGAAATCTGCCTGCCTCGCCTCCCAAGTGCTGGGATTAAAGGCGTGTGCCGCCACCTCCTGGCTTCTCCCGTCTCTACATGTGTTTGGGGATTGAACTCAGGCTGGCAGTCTTGAGCAGCAAGCACTTCTAACCAATAAACCACCTCTCTGACTCTAATTCTATCAAGTCTGTGAAATGCTTTGTATTTTTAAACCAAGCCACCAAGACTCACTCAGAGTCATGGGTGGAAAGTTGTACGGCCAGGAATTAATTCCAAGTGGATGGAGGCCCAGTGCTGTTACCAACATGTTTATCCCCCTGTCCTCTCTGTCCATGCTAAGCCCTTCTGTGAGAGAATAGTAGAGCCCACTGCACAAGAAGTATCCACAAAATAAAGGGCTCTCCCCCCCCCACACACACACTACACTAATCTAGTTCTTAGCTTTCACAGTAGCTGGGGGGGGGGGGGGGGGTTACTGGGTCTTAGACACTGAAGCAAATAAATCAGCTAGATGCCCCAAGTAAAGAGTCCTCAATTATAAAACCTCCCTCCTCCTCCTCACAGGACAGTAGGTTGGCAGAAACCCACATGTTCCAGAAGCAGGAGACACAAGCATCTTGTGGTATGTCCACCCCCAAGTGGGAACAGAAGGCAAGTACATTCACTTCCCAGATGGACAGCATTGGAAGAGGGGACTGGCTAGACCCCAAGCCCTTCCTGACCTGCTCTTGGCTTAGGGTACTGGGGTGGAGGCTGTTCCTTTGAGAAATGCATTTGCCCTTGGCTTGCAAAACATCTTGGAGTGATTGATGAACCTGTCCCAGGGCAGAAGGAATGGCGTTGAAATAGAGCCACTTAAAAACAAATATTTCACTGTTTCAGGAAGCCTCAGCTACCTAGACTTACAACAGGATCAAAAGAGATCAGCTTGTGATGGCTGTGGTAGGAGCTTGAGGCAAGCCAAGAAAGGAGTCTTATTCACGGTCACTTGTAACAAGATGAGAAATATCTTCACACGGAGCTGTGACCTCTGTTTTCTTCACAGGCTAAAAATCCAGCAGCTCCAGCTCCCGATAGGGGCCATAACTTTTTCTCAATAGATTATGTCTGCCTTGGGAAATGGTTTGGAGGCTTCTGGTCTGCAGGTGGCAAGATCACACAGACCATGTTGACCCAGTACACACGGGTGGCTAAAACAGCACCCAGCTTAGAATCATCGAGAAGCCGATCTTGGATCTACAATTATCCCATGTATTTGGGGGCTTTAATTCTTCTTATAAAGGGTAGACATGGGACTTTTATAGGCAGTGGTATTGTGTAGACTAAATCCTGTAAGCACCCAATAACATGTAAAGTGTTGTCTCCTCAAGGTTAGAATGACACAGTAGAAAGGGGGGTTTTATGAGTTATGTCTCTGCTCTGGCACTTACTGATTGTGTGACCTTGGAGAAAATCATAGTAATACCTACTTCACAGAGTTATTGTGAAGACTGATGAGATAATTCATGGAGAGTGCTTCCTATAAAAGGGTTCAGAAGTGTTTGCTACTATCCATTTAGCTGTGATACTCCGAGAGCCTATCTCTGCGTCTCAGTTAAAGGCAGAGTGTGCCTACAAATGACTCCCAGGGGCTCAAGGTTACCTGGAACGGACTGGTAGAGACAGGACCTGCGCCCGTACCTCTTAGGCACCTGCCTAGCCTATTGGGACACCTCATAATCATCCTCTGACTTCTCAGCTTCTGAGATCTCAGGATCCCAGAAATGTAATCCCTGCTTAGCCCCCTCTTCCATGGCCCATCTTGTCCTATTGCTGCCAGCATCCTGGTGGGACAATTTTACGGGAAGCTGGAACCAGTGCATTAGAGTAAGAACTCTAAAGGGACACCATTTTCTGCCTAATCTGCTTTCTCCCCATGGGTCGATTTGGCTGCACTTTTACTTTGAAATAAAAAAGAACCTAGAAACCAGATAAGCTAACACCTTATTATCAGGAACCATCTGCAGAAAACTCCATGCAGTGTCTCCAAGGTCAAAGCTGTGCTCTGCCTGGCACCCACATCAATTGAGAGGCAGGCCGGGTAAGGATGGTGAGGCCTTGAAATACCTGAGCGAGAACACGAGCATTCATTTCAACTGAATCTGTGAATTCTCTATGCAACCCAAATCTTCAAGGGAAGTTCATGTGTGTATTTAACAGAAACATCTAAGATCGCTTCGAGTCAGCTGGGGGGAGGGGGTGGCAGGAAAAAATTCAACAGCAACCCTAAGCCGTGTCCTTGGCTCTTCCCTTCTCTCGGATCCCAGATTTTCATTTTTTAAGAGTGCCATCTGTTCTTCCTAACTTTCTTGTCAAAGGAAATCGTTATGATTTTCAAAATTGTATGTTTTCTCTCTTGCATGTTCCTAGGCTGACTGCATAGGTGGGGGTTGGGGGGTGTTAAGAGGCCAGTTCCTGCCATTAACTTAAAGAGACTAACTCCCACCAGGGCAGGCTGAGCCTGCGGTAGCTGGGATAATTGTACAGAGTTGTAAGATGGCAGTGGGGTTTTCTTTAGATTGCCGGGGACCTAGGCAAGGTGATGGAGAAATGTTCTGTCTATGGTGTCCAAGGCAGTGGCCAGGTGTGTCTACTTCAAACGGGAAACTACATTTTAAATTTTATTTCTATTAACTTACCCCCTACTCTAAATGTAAATATGCAGGTTGTTAACTATATGACAGTTTCCGGGACTATGTGTGAAAGCAGACTCAGGGAGTTGAGACAAGCTAAACTCCTACCGCCGCAGGCTCATACCCACTCCACCTCCTTTTCTGGCCCTTTCCTGGTAGATGATCCTTCCACAAACCACTACAACTAACTGGACATTTCAGAGAGCAGTTTCCTCTGCACGTGGCCACATCAATTTCTTTTCTAAAAGTGATTATATTTTCCAACCACTGTTTCTGTATTCTAGAATATATGCTACGAAAGCCCCATTGTTTCATTTGGATGTTAACTCCAGTGCAAACCATGAAGCATTCTCTTGAAAAGAAATGTGAGTCCAGCCTCAGGTCAGAGAGAAAGAATGCTGCAATCCATTAGTAATGTCTGCTGAGGTTGGGGGCATGGGTGAAATGGCAATACTGGTTCTCATATCGGCCAACTCATTATCGATCAATCTTTGTAGCTTTGCTTCAAGAACTATTGAACTAAATTATGTCGCTTACACAGTCTGTTGAATATAGGTGCCTATATAGAATCTATGCTTCTAAATGTATTTCACAGCAGTTGCCTCATGTTTTCTTTCTCCTTTCCCAATATCTGTAACATCCTATGTCTCTTGGCAAGGTAAAACTAAAATATATAAGTATTTTATATACACCTTAAATTTTTTGTTGGATGAAGGCTGAAGTAAGGCAGTGAGATTTTATTAAGACAAGAGAATGCAGCCTTCCCACGAACTTACCACTCTGAGCTGGTAGACGGCAGAAGCAATCAACTCCTGTAGCTCTCCAGCTCAGTTCTTGGAGACGATGAAGACAAAGATGCACAGAATGGGCAAATCCCTTACAGATAGCCACAGGACTCATTTTTCTCCTTGCTGCAGGATTCCAAGATTGGAACTAATAGCAGATCCAGCACTAAGATTACAATCTGACCAGCAGAGGGAGAAACTGTGAGCGGATGACTGGCATACCTCCCCTATCAGTCTGTTGAAGGCTCAGTGATGAGATTCGGACGCCTCCCACTTGCCACTGATACGTTGCCCATAAGTGACTATAACACTCACACCTTATAAGTGGTGGGGAGAAGGGCTGGCTGGGGACCATAGGCCTTCAGTGACATGGTCTAAGATGCCACAGGCACTCCCCAAAACAACAGGGATGGAGCTTGGAAGTGTGCTTAGCTATCTGTCAGGGTGGGAGACCAGCAGTGAGGTTTGGGTCATTATTGTTCCTGCAGCTTTTCTGTTACCAATAGGCTGATGAGACTTTCGGAAGCTGAGTCACTGGGAGCTATGGTGTGGATGCTATGTTCCGTCAGTGTTTCTATGAGGAAGCCTAACCTCCAGACAGTAACAGCATCAACAGGGAAAATCTCTAGGGGATGATGGGACCATAAGGATCCATCCTCACCAAGAGCCAGGACACTTGTAACTGAGGGCTGGGAGAGCTTGTCTGGGGACTCAGCAAGAAGGTGCAAGAGAACAAGCCCTCACCAGACATGAAACTTGCTGCCATCTTGATCTTGCACTAGCCTGCCTCCAAAGCTTTAAGTCATCAGTTTCTGATGTTTATAGAGTATCTAGACTAAGATATTTTGTTATAGCTGCAGGAACAGACTAAGATACAAAGTAATAAGCAGGAAAACCCAGGTCTGAATGAATGTCAAATGTCACCCTGGCTCTTGGCAGTGTGTCCTACCAGCTGTTGTTTAGACTCTGCAACCTTAGGCCTTCTGTGCCATCTGAGACAGAGATGGTGGGTGAAGGAGAAAGAGATACAACCCAAGACTTTTGTAAAATGCCCACTGGGAAAGTATACATGAATCTAAGTCCCAAAGGAACAAATGTTCTCCAAATACATCATCAGAATAATGTCCAGCAGGCCCCTTGGGTTTTTTTGTTTGTTTGTTTTGTTTGTTTTGTTTTTTGGGTTTTTTTTGTTTTTTTTGTTTTGTTTTTTTTTGTTTTTTGTTTGTTTGTTTGTTTGTTTTTGTTTTTGTTTTTGTTTTTTTTTTTTTGTTTTATGAGACAGGGTTTCTCTGTATAGCCCTGGCTGTCCTGGAACTCACTCTGTAGACCAGGCTGGCCTCGAACTCAGAAATCCACCTGCCTCTGCCTCCCAAGTGCTGGGATTAAAGGCATGCGCCACCCACCGGCCCAGCCCAGCAGGCCCCTTGTAATGAGCACTGGCCTCGAATCAGCCTCGTGGCTGTCTGGTGGGCAACCCAGGCCAGGATGTCCTGTCCCAGTTGCTTCAGGAAAGCTTGCCAAGCCCCCAACTCAGGATACTCAGCAGATACTTGTTAGCTGATTATCTAATTTTAAATTCTCAGCATCTACTTTTTTTTTTTTTTTCAAAGAAATTTGGCAAAGAAAACGAAAGAACTATTTCTGGTTTCTCTTTAGGTTACACTTTCTTCTGCTCAGTTTTGAGCCAATACAGTAAGAAGATATAATTCCATATGGGGCAGCTTCAGCAACTTGATTCACGATGAACCTCCTTACGACTGTTATGTGTGTTCTGGGCAGACACATGAAAAGGTGACGCTACCCATGGCCGTCTCCAGTTCTAGGCTCCTTATCCTCCATCCGTATTGGCTCTCTGCTTCACCCCTCCATGTCTTCTTTCTTTCCTGAGGTCTGGGAACCGGAGGTATAGATGGTTGTGAGCCACCACGTGGGTTCTGACAATGGAAGCCAGATCTTCTAGGAGAGCATCCAGTGCTCCCTCCTAACCTCTGAGCCATTTGGCAAGTCCTTACCTTTTATTTAGTTGCTGGAGTTTGGATCCTAAATGTCCCACAAAGACACACTTGTCACCTTAATCACTAACTGTTGGGAAAGTGACAGGAACTTTAAACAATGGGGCACCATGAGAGGTCACTGGGAGCATGCCCTGGATGGGGATCATGGGACCCCACACTTCCTCTTTGTCTCTCACTTCCTGGTGAGTGGTTTCCCACTTTGGCTCATTCCTGCTGTGATTGAACTCCCTCCACAGAGCAATGGGTCAGTAATCATGGATTCCAGCCTCTAAATGGGGAAACAAAATTAATGGTTTCTCTGTGTGTGTTTTCTCACGACACAATCGCAATGTGTGAGCCTTTTGTTGCTAGCATTACTAAATATCTACCCCATGGATTCTGGTTTTTATTTTAATCATTTATAGCATAAATTTTTAGGTTCCAATCTCTACTGGAGTTCAGCCCTTTACCTTATTTTAAGTCTCTTCTAGTTGTATCTTGTTTTTTAAAAATATACTCTGAACATTCTTTAATTAGAATTCTAACTTTTCCTCTAACTTCCTAAACACAAAATGCCTTACATGTTGGCTTTTTAATTTGAAGCCTTTAGTTTCTCTCATTTTCAGCCTAACGTGTTTTAATTATCTTTCCTTTATATTGAAATTTTAAATGAAGTTATTTTTTTTTAAGTTTTGTTTGTGCCACATATTTGGTGTTTTGTATGGGACTTAAAGTTTCTGTTACTGCTCTGTTCTTCTGTTCTTCTTACATCTCTTTGTCTTTCCCATAGCTCTGGAAGCATTAATACAAGAAGGTTTAACCCTAGTCAGACTGGAGGTCACTTTGTCTCTAGCTGCCTCCTAGGGCACCTTTGACCTCTTAACAGAGAAGCTACCTCAGGTAAGTGTTGTCTGGCAAAGGCTCTCTCCTCCTCTGGCATATGAGAGCCTGAGACAGATTCCCATTCTGTTCTCATGTAGTGGTGTAGTAGGTCTCACTGTACAGAGGAGAATTCAAGAAAATAACCCCCAGGCCTTCTTTCCTGTCTCACCTAAACACAGAGGATCTTTGGGGCCTGAGATTGTTTTTGAATCTCCTCTTCCCCACCGTGCTTGCTCTGTCTGGGGAGAGTACCATGCTACTGGGGAAAACAAGGATTCAGAGGACACCTGCACCAACTCTCAGGGCTTTCCTGGGCAGATGAGATGCCATCTTGAGACAATTTTACTCCAAAATTCTTGAGTCCCTTTGGAGGAAGTCCCAGGGTAGGCTATCTTTCTCCAGAGGTATCGACTCTATTACTATTGAGCTCAGCACGCTGAAGCACCAGCCTATTTGGAAAAAAAGATGTCATCTTTGGACCTTTCCTTTCCAGGAAAAGGTAAGAGGGTATGTTTCGACCACCCTAGTCTCACACCAGTCTCATTGTCCATGGTAGCAAGCCTAGAGAATTCTTTGGCTCTTTTACCAGAGAACCTTCTTCTAGTGTAGTTGCTTAGTTCAGACATTTTATGTATCTCTTAATTTTATAAATATTTAAACATAAGCTGGTATAGCTTGAAAGAACTTATCCTATTAAATCTTTTGACTATCTTTCTAGGGAAAGATGAACAATTTAAAATCTTTGAACCACCCCCCCCCCCAAATATCTGAGTCTCCAGAGACTTTGTCTCCCACCAAAGAACCACAGCTTTGAGCATAGATACCTCTGGGATCCTCCTGTTATCCTAGGCGAAGCCATTCTACTAAGCAATGTGCATAAGGTCAATTTTTCTAAGGCATGTTATTCTTCTGAGGAGCCAAGAAATGAGAACATTCTCTTTCCCCCTAGTAAATATAGTAGATTTGCATTTGTCAGATGCATCCTGCATCTGTCTGTGATTCTGAGAAGCATGACATGGAACTCTACCCAGAAGTCTTCATCCTCTAATCAAGTGGCCAACAGATGGGTGGGAAGGAGGTGGAATCCAGGGAACTGGGCCATAAACATTTCTCAACAGCTATGAAATTTTAGCTTTCCTACAACACTGAATTATAATACCATTCCACCCATAAGCTGTCCCTTAAAACATGCTAGGTATCTAAAGCCTCATGCTGCTGAGAGCTCAGAGACAAGTGTCCTCAATGTCCTTGGAAGGTTAACCTCTGAGAAAAAAGCTGGTCATGTAAACCCAAGAGCTTCTGAAAATTTAATATTCTATATTAAAAGATCAGTTTTATTTTATTTTTAATCTTAAAAAATCAGTTATCATCACCATCACCATCATCATCATCATTATTATTATTATTAATGATGTGGGTGTGGAGGTCAGAGGTAGCTCTGTGGCGCTAACTTGTCTCTCAGAGTGCAATCGCCTTCACCAACTGACCCATCTCATTGATTCAAAGATCAATTTTTAAAAGAAAATATTACTAGGTACAAATTAGGAACAAGGAAGTTTATCAGAACATTATCTATAATGTGGAAACAAAACAAGAGAAAGAACCAAAAAGAAATACATAGCAGCAGGGTTTAGTGTAATACCTGCTTGTACACGTAGAAGAGGGTCTATTTTATAGTCATCCTGCATCTGGTCTGCTCTGTCAGCACAGAAGGATGCTCTAATGTAATAGCTATATTTAATAATTAGACCAATCATACCTCTCAATTTCTGAGATAAAAATTGAAAAGAGGAACCAGAGGCTTAACAAAAAAAATTATGAAGAAATAATAATAGCATGTTAACCATACATTAAAATGTAAAATTTTTCACTTTAAGAAATATTCAAAGGTAAGGAATAGATGTCTTAGGAGTGAAGAAAATTAGTACATCCCTGGGATTCCTTGTCACTTCTGCGTTGTTCTTTCTCTTCAGTGTTTATCAGCAAACCTGACTGGTGTGGAGTGACTGGATCCAGCCCAGCGCAGAAGGGTACCAATGGCTCCTCCTGGTTCCTTCTTCACTCTATGCAGGGATGCTGAAAGAATCTTTAGACTGGTTTTAAAGAACTTGAAATTTCCTAGCCCCTGTTCTTCCCTCTTTCCCTACCAACTCACCCTACCAACCACAAGCGAGTTCTTTGGAATACCCCAGCTCTTAAGAACAGTGAGTCAGCCCACAGGAAGGCAGGAGGGATGGGAGGCCCACAGACCAGAGGTTAAGTTCAGCTCTGGAGTTCAATGTTTGAGAGCCAACTTGCCTGCAGTCCTGAGCGCCCTTCTCTGATATCAGTCTTACCAGGGAGCAGTAAAGCACAGAAGAAAGATACTATTTTTTGGACCTCTTCAAAACTCCAACAGAATGGTTGAGTTTTATAGTTTTTTTTTTTTTAAATGGTTACACAAAGAAGAAATTTAATAAAGCACAGTCAATCTCTGTGAGGGAGATGCTCCTGGCATGCTCTTAGCTCTGGGGATGGGAAAGGGCCCCAGGCATTCAGGACTGGCCTCTGGGGGTGAACCCTTGAACAAGCAGTAACACTGGGCAAGGGCTGCCTCACTTCCTGCCCTGCTCGAGTCAGCTCAGTCCCAAGATGCTGCTGGAAGAAGCATCTGCATAGTCCTCTCCTTGCAGTGACTCTTGGTTGCTAAGCAGATCCCTTGGGTAACTATGTGGGCATAAAACCTTTGCAGAACTGCCAGGAATCTGCTTCACCCAATTGTCAGAGTGAAAAATGAAATCATTCCTCTCACCTGTCACTACTTTGCACAAAGCTTCCATTATTGAATGGTGATGGCCTGGAATGTATTCTCACCTACTTGCGGGAATATAAATGAATTTTACATATTCTACCTCCAAGAGAGTGGGAGGGGAGAAAGGAGGTGTTGGTATCATCCGGAGTTGATACTCTGGGATCCAATGAACTGGGGAGCGGTGGGTAGAACAGACCAGCTCACTCTTCACTGTTGGCAAATGGGTGCTTGGAACAAGTGAAGAATCCTTTGCTTTGGGGTGAGTTCTTCTTAGGCTCAGCGGTGCCTGGGGACCCCACTGACACCCAAGTTGTTGAATCAACACCTCTGGGGTGGTTGAGGCCAAGGCACTCTGCTTTCTAAAGAGATTTCTAAGATGAATCTTTTAAGCACTGTTGAAGTTTGAAAACCACCACTTTAACACTCGCGTGTACACTGATGAAAACAAGGAGACATTACAGGAGTTCAAATAAATGTCATGAAGCAGTGAGATGCTGTTGGTGGGTTGACAACGAGTACTGAAACGGCTGCTTTGAGTCTTGGGTAACTAGTCTCTTTAGAAAGCTGAGCGTTCTCAGTTCTGGGTCTCAGCCCTAGAGATAAGGATTCAGTAGGTTCAGAGGGGTTGGTCTACGACACCACTGAACCTAATGAGACTTACAGGGAGAGCAAGAGACCAGATGACTTACCAGAGACTTCATCTCTAGGTAAGGAGGAGATGAAGAGGGGCAGAAGCAGGAATAGCAGAGAAGGATGGGAAGCTGGCTCGGTAGGCGACAAATAAGTTCAGCAGAGCTGCAGTGGGGAGCACTAGGGGAACACACGTGAGGACAGGGCGTGAGGCAGGTGTGTGTGTCAGACTGAGGACTTCCGGTTAGTGAGTTTCTACTAATAGTGTTTGGTAAGAGAGAGAGCTGTGAGCAGATATGCATTCAAGAAAGTCAGCTGTGATCTGTTGGTGCACACCTGTAATCCCGGCACTTGGGAGGTGGAGGCAGGCGATCAGAAGTTTAAGGTTAGCCTCAGCTACATAGTGAGTTCTACACCTGCCTGGGCTTCATAAAAAAAAAAAAAAAAAAAAAAAAAAAAAAAAAAAAAAAAAAAAAAAAAACAAACAAACCAGTAACAGAAACTAATGGGGAAAAAAAAAAAGAAAAGTAGATCTGAAGGGTAATGCAGAAGGTAGGCTGGACAAAGACAGGAGGGGAGGCAGGGATCCGACTTTGCAGCTCCAGACAGGCGCACTGGGCAAGAGGGCAGAAGCCATGGGATGGTTCCTGTACACAGTATTGACCTTGCATGCCATGACACTGTTCAAAGAGTGTGAGTATGCCGGTCAGGTTTTTGTTTGGTTGGCTGGTTGGTTAGTTTCTGGATTTGTTTGTTCGTTTGTTCATTTGTTAATTAAATCATAGGAACTTTTGATGTAGCACCAAATATGCAGATGATATTTATTTTAAAGAACTTAAAAACAGCGTTTAAATTAATCTCACAAAATAAACTACAGTGCACAGGAAAGTTAATGGAAGTTGGTGCTTTTTAAACAGGACTGTGACTGTGCTCAGAGTTACATAAATCTAAGACATTTAAAAAAGCTAGGGCCAGGGATGTACCTCAGTTGAAGGAGCATTTGCCTACCATGCACAAAACCCCATCACTGCCTAAACCTCAGGTGGGAGCTGCAAGCCCAGCACTGGCAAAGCAGAGGCAGAGGGATTAGAAACTCAGGTCATCCTTGGCTACACACCAAGTTTATGACCAGCCTGGGCTACGTGGGACTATCTCAAAAAAAAAAAAATGGTAAAAAAGAAAGAAACAACAAAAGCAGTAACAAAACTCTGCTTCTCTGCTTCTTCTAGAAGTAATTGCTGTAAAAATCAGGGAAATTGTATCTTTATAACAACATACAAAGCTATTATACTGTGTAGACCAGGACCTGCTTGGACAGGTGGTTTGTTCTGTCTGGTTGTTGGTCCGTCCAGCAGGAATCTGCAAGTTGAAGGCCATGATCTCTGAAGAATGCCTAAGACTGCAGCGTGCTATGCATTGTATCCCTAGTTAGTTAATGGCTTCGTCTTTTCTCTCTAGATTTTACAGAAAGGTCATTTTTTTTTCCTATTTCTGTAAGGTCACCCTCCTCAATTCATATTCTTTCTGGCTCTTGGCAGCTTTTTCTCCTGCTCTCAGTTGCTCCTTGGCTCAGGGCGGGGTCCCTCAGCCCTGGCCAGCATTTCTTGCTCAGCCAGCAGTTTCCTCCTGCTTCCCATCTGTCTTCTCGGGGCCTCATCAGTCTCCCCATCCTAATTTAGCCCTTCGATCCTGAGGAGGGAGCAGTCCACCCTCCAGTTGACTTTTCCCTCAATTACTGTGGGCTTGACATTTCCCTTCCTTCTGACAGTCCCTCCCTGAACTCTCTCACTCAGAATCCTGAATTATTTTGCATTCAATGACTTTTCAGCTTTTGATTTAACATTTAACAACGGTTTGCCTGTCAGGCTCCCTCCTTCCCTTTCAATGCTGAGAGAGCTCACCAGAGCTTTCCTTACTGCTTAGACCAGAGTTTTGCTGAAATTTTAACACAGATTTGACTGGTTTTCATCAAGCAAGGAGGCAGAGATTGAAGCCTGGTAGTTCAAGCTCATTATTTTCCCTTTCCCAGGTCTTTGACATGACCTCAAACACAGATACACAGACAGACAGACAGACAGACAGACAGACACACACACACACACACACACTGTTTTTTTTTAAAACTTTGGGGTGTTTTGGTACTGTAGCCAGAGACTGTCAAGCTTCATCCTGACTAGATCACTATTATACAACAGAATCCAAGGATGGGAGCAAATGCATCTCTCAGTAGAGAAAAAAACCACAACAGGGCCTTTTCAGGATTGTTGTGGGGCGACTCTTACTTAAATTAAATTAAAATAAAATAAATAAATAAATCTTCAGGAGAAGTACTCTACAAATTTTGTTTTCAGACAATGCTAATTTTATCAGGACAAAAACCCAGAAGGTCTCACAGATAGGTAACTGCGAGATCCTTGGGAAAGTAATCAGTAATGAGAAAGTTCAGTATAAATCTTGGGAGAATTGAAATTGTATTCAGACCGTAATAACAGCAGAGTTTTCTATTAAGCCTAAGAAGCACACAGCACTGTTCCAATCAACACCATTAATCAATGGGGAAATGCAGATTCAAGCCACAAGGAGCCGGTTTCGATATGTCTGCTGGAATACCCAATCTGGAAGCCAAGCATCATTGTGCAAGCTGATGGGAGGAGATCAGCAGGGTCAGTAAATGAGGCAAGAGGCAAAACAAGAGGGGTGGTTGGCATATACTGGAAGCACACTGAAATAAAGTGTGTTTGCTTCCATGATGAGAACGTAGGATAACGCAACGCTGATCATGACAGAAGACTCGAAGGACTGGCTATCCCACCTCCTGTATTGTGCCTATTGTGTCAAACACCTGGATTTACATTTGCATATGTAAATCATTTTATCTATTTACATGTATGTGTGTGTGTCTATGTGTAGAGTGTGTGTGGTATGTGTGTATGTGTGTGTGGTGTGTGTATGGAGGTGTGGTGTGTGTATGGGGGTGTGGTGTGTAAAATCAACACCTTCAAGAATAGAAGCAGTGGATGAAGAACCACTATAATGTTTTAACACATTTCAAAACACAGACAAAGAACACACAAAGACTTTTCTATCTGCAGAGGCATAGGTGAGGTTTTTAACTATGTTTGCAAAGATCCTTAAGAGTTTGGTCATTATCAGATCAAAAGTAATTAGACCGACTGATTTGAAAACATTAAAAGGTATGGTGTAAAAGTATGTATGAAGGAAAAAGTAATTATGATAATGAGGTTAGTAAGAAGGCATTCTGATAATGAGGTATTAGTTAATCTAAACGTAGATTGATTGGAGAGCAGAACTGGGAACCCACACATTCCTGGTCAGCTGACTTTTTGCTTGTTTGTTTGTTTGTTTGTTTCTGCAAGACAGGATTTCTCTGTGTAGCCCTGGCTGTCCTGGAACTCACTCTGTAGACCCGGCTGGCCTCAAACTCAGAGATCCACCTGCCTCTGCCTCCCAAGTGCTGGGATTAAAGGCGTGCGCCACCACTGCCCGCCTGGTCAGCTGACTTTTGATGAAGATACGCAGGCACTTCAGCACAGGAAGATGAACAATGCATAAACAAAAGCAAGCAAGCACACCAAAAAGCCAATCCAAGCTGGAGTTAACTATTGCTGCGAAGAGACACCATGACCAAGGCAACGTTCAGAAGAAAGCTCTTAATTGCTGGCTTGCTTATGGTTTCTGCGGGCTAGTCCAGGACAGTCATGGCAGGCAGGCAGGCAGGCATGGTGCTGGGTTACAGCAAGTAGGGGAGGGGTGGGTGCTGAGCCTGGCAGTCTCCTTTTGAACTTTTTGAAAGTTCAAAAGCCCACCTCCAGTGACACACCTCCCCAAACAAGGCCACACCTCCTAATTCTTCCTAAACAGTTCCATTAACCAGGGACCAAACTTTCAACTTTCTAAAGTTGCTGGGTTACAGCAAGTAGGGGAGGGGTGGGTGCTGAGCCTGGCAGTCTCCTTTTGAACTTTTTGAAAGTTCAAAAGCCCACCTCCAGTGACACACCTCCCCAAACAAGGCCACACCTCCTAATTCTTCCTAAACAGTTCCATTAACCAGGGACCAAACTTTCAACTTTCTAAACCTACAGGAACCATTCTCATTTTAACCACCACATTCCATTCTCTGGCCCCATGGGCTAGTAGCCATCTCAAACTGTAAAATGCATTCAATCCAACTTCAAAGTTCCCCATAGTCTTTCACCTTCTGAAGACTGCTTCAAAGCACAAAGTTGTTTCTTAGACTCAGGTCCATCTCTTAACTGTAACCCCATGTAAAAAGAAAAATCAAAAAACAGATCCCATACTTCTAATATTCAGTGGCACAGAATATATATTATCATCGCAAAGGAGAGAGAAAGGAGCATAGTGAGGAGCTGCAGAACCTACACAAGAGTGGAACCTAGTAGGGCAAACTCCAAATTCTGCATCTTCGTGTCTGATAGTAAAGGGTTTGTTACATGGCTCCTCAGATCTCTTACTCCTTCCAGCTTTGCTGACTACAGCACGCTTCTCTCTCTTGGGCTGGTTCCACTCCCTGCATGCCTGCCCTTTCCTTGGCTTGTATCCCACACTCTGGCATCTCCAACATCTTGGGGTCTCCACCATTACCCAGGCTTCACCTCCACAGCTTCATGTAATGGCCTCTCTTGGCTTCCACGCAAGGACTCCCTTGCTACAAATGAAGTTTCTATGGCCATTTTACTTCTGCATTCCTCTGGATGAAGCTAGAACCATGTGGCTAAAGCCACCAAGTTCTGTGGCCTCCTTAGGCTAAACCCGCTCCAGTGACTTACATTTGCATAAACTTTGGCTTGTTGATGTTTTTAAGTGGAGAAAAATCTCTCAGGCCTATTCCCTCCACAGGCTGCCAGGTTGGTTGGTTGGGGTCTTGTCCTGAGGGCACCAATCCCTTTATTCCATTTAGCACCAAGCTTTTCTTTAAACTTCTCATCTCCTTAAGCACAGGTGTTATCGCCTGTAGCCGCCAGCGGCTACGGGAACTGGGTTCACCTGAGAGGAAGGCTGGGAATGAAAGGGGAAAGGAGGGCGAGAGAAACATGGGGCCAAGACAACTATTCTGATCAAGGCCCGAAGTTTAATATTTTGCTTTCACATATAAAGGGGAAGCCACACACCCCAGAGTCTCTTCTCGGTTCAGCCCAAGGGCTGGGTGAGGAGATAGTAGCCAGAAGGTGTCAAGGCTAGCTCAGCAGGGCGCCAAGGCTGGCAATGCCTCCCAGGTCCTACTGTTGTGTGGTCTATTGTAGGAAGCTGACCTGACAGACCTGACGGCTGGAAGGCACCGCAGGTCTGTCATGTCAGCTTGAAAAGCGGGCCGATTCAAAGCTGCTAAAAGCGGCGGAACTGCCGCCACTTCAAAGCAGCTACCTGTTTTTTCTTACGGTGCAGCCGCCGACTCAAGGCGGCTGCCCGTTTTTTCTCTCGGCGCCACAGACTAAAAGCGGCTGTGGCTGCCAGCCGAGAGAAGCAGCGCCGCAACCTCAAAAGCGGCTGACGGGCTGACATTCGCCCTTCAGCCGCTGAGGTGACTCCAAGATGGCGGCTGACTCAAGGCTTTCAGGGAAAACCATCAGTGCACTGCGCATGCGCAGTGCATTTAGGAACTTGACTCCAGCCCCTCCCAAACGGGGCATGCAAATAAGGTACAACTAGGGTACCACGAACCTGGCCAATCACCCCGCCCGGGCGGGGTATGCTAATGAGTATGCTAATGAGTCATTGCAAATTGACCAATCGGACACCTCCATGTGCTTTGCCACGCCCAGGGCTGGGGGTATATAAGTAGCCCATTCTGAGCATTCCAGTGAGTCTCTCCCAGAAACCTAAAAGAGCGCTTCCAATAAAGGCTGTTGAGAAGAATCCGGTTTGTCGCGTCTTCCTTGCTGGACAAGCGGGGCGCGACAGTCTATTGTGGTAAATAGCTCCTTCTGGCCTGCTCAGGCTGGCAGGCTGGCAGGCTGGCAGGCTGGGGAAAGGGCACACCGCCAACGTTAAATTTCTTGGTGTTCTTTTTCTCCTCAGACTACATTTTGTATGTTGCCTTGCCCACTTGCTCTATTTCATTGTAGATCTGCATAAGATATCCTAATAACCAAGTGACACAGTCAATACTAGGTTGTCTTGAAATCTCCTCTGCCAACTAAGTTAGTCCAAAACTTTAGCTGCTGGCAGATCTTTTTTGGACAAAGGCCAAAAGAAGCCACAATTTTTACCAAAACACCTCAAGAATGGTCTCTGGTGTTATTACCCCCACTGAAGTGTCTTGAGCTGGGCCTCCATAGTCCACATGGCCTTAAAACTGTCTTCCAGTCTTCTGTTGAGATGGCCCATTATTCTCTGTTCAAATGGCCATCTTATCTAAGCCAAAGTATTATGCAACCAATTTAACCTTATCCCTGACTAGCTTACAAATAAATGAGACTCAGACTACTATGGTTGTTTTATTTTGGCTTTGATAATTATTGGACAGTAACCCCTAATCTATTGTTTGAACTGCAGACCTGCCTGCCTACCTCCCCAGTGTTATACCACAAATACTTGCTGTTTCTCCTGGCCACATGCTCATGGTCCATCTCCCCTCACGGTAGCTTCTTCCTCTCTTCTCATTCTTCCTCCTTCTCCCCCTGGTCTCTCCTCTCTCTTTTCTCCACTCCAACCTAGGTAACTTAAATCGGTACCTAAGATAGGTAACTTAAAACCCATCTATCTCTAAGCCCTCCAGTAATTGGTTGAGGCCAATTTTATTTAACCGATAGTTTTAAATCAAGGAACAAAGTTTACACAACAATAGCTTGTAAACATGAGAATTTACTCGTAGGCCTAGACCTTCCAGTACAGAATTTAGCATTACAGTACATACCAACAGACCAAACCTCAACACCAAAGTAACAGTCTTTCATATTTCTTCATCAAACAGCAATGCAATCAGGCCTATCACAGTAATACCCCAGCTCTTATACCAATTTCTGTCTTAATTACTGTTCTATTGCTATGAAGAGACACTATGACCAAGGCATCTTATAAAAGAAAGCATTTGATTGGAGGCTTGCTTACAGTTTCAGAGGGTGAGTCCATGGTAGTCATGGCAGGAGCATGGTGGCAGGCCAGCAGGCAGGAGGTCAGAGCGTTATCTGAGAGCTACATCCTGATCTGCAGGCAGCAGTGGGGGAGGGGGGGAGAAGAGGGGTGGTGGCATGACTTTTAAACTTTCACCAAAATTCCACTCCCAGTGATGCACTTTCTCCAAGGCCATACCTCCTAATTCTTCCCAAATAGTTCTGCTAACTGGAGACCAAATATTCAAATATACGAGGGCCATTCTCATTCATACTACTGTATTAGTCAGAGTAACAGAGCATATATATATATATAGAGAGAGAGAGAGAGAGAGAGAGAGAAAGAGAGAGAGAGAAAGAGAGAGAAAGAAAGATTTATTATATGTTCTATAATATATACATATATGTATGTATATATAATGGGGCAAAATAATTATATTTATGTAATTTATATATAATATATAAGAATATGAGTAATATATCATTATATAATATATAACTTATATATAATATTTATAACATATATTTTATATATAATTAAATAATATATATTTTACATATTATATTGCATATAATATATAATTATATATAATTTATAATTTTAGATATATAATTATATATAATATATTTATAACTTATATATTTAATAAATAAATAATGTAATTTATATATTATATTACATATATTATGTATAATTTTAAATATATAATAATATGTAAATATAAAAATATATTATATATAACATATAAAATAAATCTGTCACTGTCTATCTCTATATATCTAATTATATCTTATATTATTATACATATTTATGTGGTATATATTATATAATTATTGTGCCCTTCCCCCAGCCTTGAGCAGGCCTCAAAGACCTTGTTTACCACAATAGACCAAATAATATGACCTAGGTAGAGTCACCCACCTTGGCTGCATGTACAGCCTGCTACAGGAACTTAGAAGAATAACTGCCCGTTGAGCTTGCCTTGAGACATCTCCGGCTGTGACAAAGGATAGGTTCCCCAACCCATCTCCACCTGTGACCAAGAATGGGTTCCCCCACCCATCTCTAGCTGAAACAAGAAAGGGGTTTGGTGGGGCTTTCCCTTTAAATTGAGAGCTGAACATTAAACTTCGAGCCTTGATCAGAATACTTTGTCTTGGTTTCATCTTTTCTTGCACTCCATCTCTTTCTTCATCTCCAGCCCCCCCTTTCAGGTGAATCCAGTTGATCCGTGGCCACAGGTGGCTGGCTACAAATTATTATGTATTTTATAAATAATATGTGATAGTTTATATATATGTACTTATTAGAATGATTTACTGATTAAGATTCTGCTACTCCAACAATGACTACCTATAAATAAAAGTTTTAAGAATCCAGTAGTTAGTTGTTCAGTCCACCAGGCTGGATGTCTCAGCTGGTCTTCAGTACACAACTGAGTCCCAAAGAAGTAGGCTCCAACAGCAGTGAAGGAATGGACTTGCTACTGAGGAAAAGGCACGCAGACAAAGGGAGAAGTGTTCCTCTTCCATGTCCTTACACAGACCTCCAGCTGAAGGCATGGCCCGGGTTAGAGGTGGGTCTTCCCACCTCAAAAGATCTGGAGTGAAGAAACATGTTTCCACTTCAAAGATCCAGAGTAGAGGTGGATCTTCATGCTTCAAATTAAGTGAAAACCCCTCAAGGTGTGCCCCTCCATTTGGGGGAGGGTAATTAATTTCAGATGTTGTCAAATTGACAACCAAGAACAGCCATCACAACCAACTTCTAAACCTATGCATTTCTGGGAGAAAATCTTGGTAATTTTGCATTATTAAGTAGAAATCATATAAAGAACATAAAAGACAAAGTTGTTGAACTAGATTTTACTAAAATAGAATAAAAACTTTTGTTCATCAGATGCTCTAATGTTTTGTAGTATAGGGACCCTTCCAGGTGTTGAGCCGTCTCTATAAATTGGCTAAGTTTTAGAAGCTATGCTTTGTGTTTCCCATAATTTCAGTTAACTCAGTCATTCTGGATTTCTAATGGGGTTGAAGACTTATAGTCTCATAGCCAATCCTGGATATTTACTTTGAGAGAAAAGATTTGAGAGGATGTTTTTCAGCTGACATTCATTCTAAAGCCAAGAAAAAAGCCAGGTTCAGAACTAAGTGTTTTAGTTAGGAGAGATGACAGAGGTTCTGTTTAGTCAACAAAATGATGGACTGGGTATTAGGTCTATCTTGTACCTTACTGACACAAATTGGTATAGTTATGCTCTAATTGTATTTTGAGAGAAAAGTTTTATTTTAACAGGAAGGGTGGTATGTAGGAGGAGCTAAGGTGGGAGGAGTATGGAGAAAAAGAGGAAGAGTAAGGAGAGGAGGAGGAGAAGGAAAGGAGGAGCTAAGTGATGATAGAGAGAAAGAAGAGGAGGGGGAGGACATGGAAGAGGATGTTCACATGTCTCCGCCAGTCAAAGATAGTTGATATATCTAGGTTGGGTATTGGGTTACACTTCTGATTGATATTGAGCATTACCAAACTTATAAAGCCTTTGGTTAACATTTAAAAAAAAATTGTATAAAAGCAAGAATGAGAAGGGGGCATGGGATAGGGGTTTTCTAGGGAGGGGAAATGGAGAAAGTGGATGGCATCTAAAATGTAAATAAAATATCCAATAAAAAAATAAATTAAAAAAAAACTTTTGTTCATTAAATGACACAGTGAAGATTAAATGAACAATGCCCATATTGACAGGACAATATTGGGGGGGGGGACTTCACAAATATACAAATAGGAATTATCATAATTGTCAGAGAGATGCAAACTGATGCTATAGAGATGAGTCCTAATCAGAAACCAGGATGAAAGGGTCATGGTGAGAATACAGACAGACAGATTGCCAGACGATTGGGAACTTTAAATAGCTGAACTTCTGACACATCAGCACACCCAGACATCCTAACTCCAGGTTTGTACCCAATGGAAACAGGAGCATTTATTGTACACAGACCTGAAAGGGACTGTCTGGAGCAGCTGTATTTGTGATAACTACATGCCTGTCAATAGGTTAGTGAGTGAACTGTGGCACGTCCATGCAGTGAAACACCACTCCATAATAAGCAGGAATGACCTCTTCATACACAGCAGTATGAGTGAATTCCCAAATACTTACAGTAAAGAAACCCAAACAGACACTGCGCATCACGTGGTTCCAGCTATGTTGAATTCTAGAGAACTCAACCTAACCTGTGGGAGAAGAAAGCCAACCAGTGGTTTGGGGGGAGCAGAAGGAAATGGGAACCAATTATGAAGAGACACAGAGAAACCTGTAGAGCGGCGGATAGAAGCCTTGTCTTAGTGGCGGCGTATGAATGTAAAACTTGTCAAAGTTCATCAGATCATGGGCTCTACATAAGCACAATGTATTTATTTTAGTTGTTTTTTTAATAAGAAAAACACTTTACCTTTACTGTCTAGTGTTTTATTTCTTTTTGTACAATAAGCCATGAATTCATAGGAGTGAGCACCACAGCCCAGGCTCCTCTGCATTCATCCTAATAACTCACTCTCTCTCTCTCTCTCTCTCTCTCTCTCTCTCTCTCTCTCTCTCTCTCTCTCCCTTTCTTTCTTTCTGATTTTTCTTCACCCCTTTCAGGAAGCCACCTCAGTTCTTACAGTGCTCAATACACTCCGTCCACACATTAATTCCCATAGTGAACTACGAATTCTTTACACCTATGCTTAAGCTACAAGTGCTTCGGGCCCGCCATGGGGAACCGTGGAGAAGGTCTTCAACTACAGAGCCACAGTTTGCCGTTGATCCAGCCCATATGCCCCCAGCGTCTTGATCCTTCTTTGGCCTCTCAGCAGCACCTGAGAGCCCAAGGGCCTGAGAACCAGTCAGTTCCCAGCTGCCATGGCCCAGGGACCCCCAACTCAAGAACTCAGGTCCCTGAAGGACCCCAGACTGTGTTCCCTCCACACCTGGAGCAGAGTCCTGGGGCTTCCCACAGCCTGATGTCTGCCTGGTGTTTTGTGGAGTGAACACAGTCAAATAACTGCACCTCTGCCTCTCTGAGACCCGGCCCTAGCCCCTTGGAGGTGGCAGTGTAGGAATTTCAGGTCTCAGTTTAAACTTAAGAATCTCAGGTTTCGGTTAAACTTAAAAATTAACTGTCCCAGGATACATCCCAGGAGGAGTATATTCCTTAGTCAGAGGACACCTGCTGGATTAACATTCAGACGAAGAAGGGAGAGAATGATTAACATTCCTCAGACCACAGGGAAGAGAACCCACCTGCGGGTGTGGAAGGTCCAGAGCATGTAGACACATTCACAGGATGAACCAACCCTTGACACTTACAGATAAGGGAGGTTCTTGCCACCCCATTCTCCAAAGACCAATTAGTTTAAAAGTCACAATGTTCTGCCAATCATATTGTGTTTAGTCACTGTTTCTCTAGTCCACCTCTCAAACTGTATAAAAACTGCTTTTAGCTTTAGCTCAGGGTTCCTCTTGCCTGTGTGTGAAGGAACCCCAGTGCACTGGTTATTATCAATAAACCTCTTGTTATTCCATCAAATCTGCTGTCCATGAGTGTTTCTGTGGGAGCGCATCCCCTGGTTTGTATCTTAGAGTCCAAGAGCAGATGCGGGACCCACAACTGTACCCACAGGACCCATGCCCACATGCATGCCACATCCCAACACAAAGGCATATAGCACTTTATGAATTATAACCCAACATAGTCAGGAACCCCACCTGACTTATGCTGAATTACCGCTTACAGCCCAGTAACCGCTGTGTGCTCACCAAATGCCAACCTATTATAAGATTCTGATCTTATAATAGACGTAAAAATCAATAATGTCAATGAAGTCAGCATTTTCCAGGCTGACAAAAACAAACAAACAAACAAACAAACAAACAAAAACAACAACAACCAAACAAACAAACAGATGTGCCGGGAGAAAGTGGACAGGCTCAGAGTCCAGCCTCAGCTTGAGGACCCATGGGTACAGGGCAGACCTCAGCCACCAATTCAGGGACAGTCTCCCATCACTCAGAATGAGAGAGGGTTGTGAGTTCTCAGAGATTTTGAACTCTGGAGAATGTGAAGACCCCCATACTCGGGAGACTCTTCCTCAAGCCTCCGGAATCGCGACCACCCAAAAATCACAAGAAACCATGCCTGGATGCAATCAGCAGAGGTTTATTAGGGGAGGAGCCGGCGGTCAAAAACGACAAGCTCTTTAGCTCCAAGAGCAGGGTTTTTGGCCACGTGTGGTGGGATAAAGGGTCTTTTATAGCATGGGGTGGGGGCAGGAAGGCATTTTCCGCGCGCTTACACATGATTGGTTGTTTTACAAATTTTGAACATAGCACTGGAAGACCAAGGGAGGGGTAACCAAGAACAGTGGAACATTTCAGAGAATCTAGCCCAAATGATCTAGAGTCATGTGAGATCACTCTGCACACTCCATTCTTCTCAAAAATGTGGTTTTCACCATGCTATTGTGTCCTATTCTGCCATTTCAGATTACTATCTTTACTTTTTCCGGCTATAGGGCTATGGCCCCACCTAGGTGGTAGCATCTTTATCTGTAATCAGGAATGCCTTCCTGCCTTGGGCGAGGCTTGGGGAATGTAATCCAGCAAGTGTCCTTCACCTGGAATGTGAAGGCCTGAAATCTTATTTTCAGTTCCGAGTTCTGTAAGGCGGAAAAATCTACACATATTTCATAAAATGGCCTTTATAATTTTTCACTCTACAAATGAAGGGCAGACACAAGTAAATAGAACTTGGTGTCATTATTTCCCATAGAACACTTGACTTTCATTTCTTCTTTTTTTTCTTTCTTTCTTTCTTTCTTTCTTTCTTTCTTTTCTTTTTTTTTTTTTTTAAAGTTTTAGAGAGTCTGTTACGATTCATAGGTAGGGGCTCAAGAGAAGAAAGAAAGGGCTATATTATTTGAGTTAGGCATGGAGATCAACCAGATGGTGGACAAGCCCTGGTGGGAAGGAGAGCTTTAAGGAAGATCGAGAAAAAACCAAATACCAGAGAAAGCACATTTAAACTCTGGCAAATATCCAGATCATGGGGAGACAGAAGACAAAAAAGATGCAAAGTTATGCCTTCCTGAGTCCTGATGGTGGCTTGTGGGAGCACGCTGGGTGCAGGAATTCTGGGAAAGAAAAGTCACAATGTTGCAAATATGGTCACATCCAGGAGGCAAGCCCCAGAAGGAGAGGACACTGATGTGCTGGACCTGTGATCTCCATTCCCACAGACTTCTGCCTCAGCTTCTTGTGTCTAGGCTTGTCTGAGCAGGGTCACTCTGCCCTACTCTGCCCTGTGTTTTCTACATCAGCCTATCCCAGGTTGCCCATGGCAATGCTGGGCCAGTATCTGAAGGCCAGTTCCTCTCAGAAGCCTTTCTGTGAACTTTTGTCACTCTGGAAAGCAGCTGAGACTGAGTCAAATCCACTGACTTCCACATCCCACTGTCTACCCAGCCCCCAGCACCTATCACAACAGACAGCAAGAACAGCCTGCAACTCCACTCTATTTCTGTCCCTGCACTGATTGACCAAAGCCAACATGGCATCAAATTTCAAGCAAAGCGTGGCACTAGCATCCAGATTTGCTGTTAGCTGTTGTGGCCCGAGCTGCCCCACTTTTGGGGGTCAAATGTTGCAGACTGCTCTGTCAATGTTGGAACCCACACTGCCAAAATCCTTGGGGGCTAAATTGTTAGAGCCTGCACTGCCCCAAGCTGCTCAGGTTCGCGGGTCAGGGTTCAGCATAAGAGAGAGTGAGGACAGACTCGAGGAATGGAGACCAGACAGAGTGTGATTCAATCCCGTTTATTCTTCAGTCTCTCTTCCTAGTCCAAGTGCCAAGTCTTGAGATCCTAGTCCCTAGTTCCTAGTCCCTAGCACCTAATCCTAGTTCCAGTTGCTAGTCTCTTTCCCAATTCCAAGTTCTTTCTCCAAGTGCTAAGTGCCTACTCCAAGTGCCTATTACCTAATAATCTCTTCTGTCTGCCTCTCGCCTTTTATATGTCTCACTTCTAAGCCATGCCTCTAAGTCTCGCCCTTAAGTCATGCCCTTAGGTCTTGTTTCTAAATCTGATCTCTAAGTCACGCCCTTAAGTCACACACCTTTAAGTCTCATACACCCAAGGGAAAGTCCTGGGTATCTAAAACAAGATGTTATCAGAGTGTGCTCAGCTGTTGTAGGCTATTGTAATCAAGTCTCTTGTCAGGGTATATGGCTCAAGATGGCTGCAAGGATGATAGTCGCCTTCTGTCGGCTCCCCACAATTAGTGATGCCCATGTGACTCCACACCTAAACGTTTGTTCATGTTAACCTCCTTCACTCAGTGCGGATTTTACTCTGAAGATGAAGAGTAGCCCCTGAGACACAGGATCTCCAGGAGGGAGGTGGAGAAGCCATAAGTGTATGGACATTACCTCTGGAAAGTGCAGGGCCTTCTGGTCCCCAAATTACTAAGAGCCCACAGCAAACTTAATCTGCTCAGCACTCTCAAACTGTATTCATAAACATACAGGAACAGAGCTAAGATGGTGAAATTGACATGTGATATTTTTGTTTGTTTTTTACCACAGTTTAAAAATCAATCAGGTCTAACCTGAGCCATACATGCCTTGTCAGATAATAAGCAGATGCAGTTAGAGGCATGAGGGAGGCTGTTGCTCTGCAGGAAAGGGCCTTGCTGTCTTTGCTACATGCATATATTTCCTCAGCTCTCACCTGGGACTCTGTGGAGGGTTCTATGTCCCAAACCCATGTTTAATTTCCTAGGGTCACTAGAATACATAACCACATTCTGGGGTGATTTACACAACAGACAGCTATCCTTTTCCAGCTCTGGAAGCCCCAGTCTGCAATAAAAATGTCTACAACAATGTGCTCCCTCCAGAGACTCTAAAGGAGACCCTCCCTTGCCTCTCCTTAGCTGCAGGGATTGACAAACCTTATCATCTCTTGACAACGATAAACTAACTTTTGCCTCTGTCTTCAAATGAATTTCTCTCTGTGTTCTTGTATCTAAATCTACCCCTTACATCTTAAATCTACAGCAGTCATGTGATGGCAAGGCCTCTTCTCAGCCTCCTGATAACATCGACAAGGACTCTAATCCCAAGTAAGGTGATTTCTGCAATTAAGGGGGAATGAGGTTGGAGCGGGGTATTTCCTCCATTCTTCTCAAAAGAAAGGATTCAGCCTAGAGACACAAACGGTTTAAACAGAAGTTCATTTAGCAAAGCAAAACTTAGTGTTCCCCAGAGAGAGCCTGGAATGGGCTCACCCTAAAGGAGCTGGATTTTAAAGGGGGTTGGTGAATATTCATGAGATGACTGGCATCTTCATGAAGTAAGATGACCCTTTCTTCCCTCCCAAATCATAGTAGGCCAGGGTATTTCCTCCCACATCTTGAACAGCTCACAAAGTGTGTGGGGCAAGGAGATGGTGGAGAGAGCAAGTGACATTATAATACAAGTGGCTATGGCATTAAATGAAACCTGGATCTTTTCAGCACAAACTGGACCCTTCACTAGCTCTTATGGAAGGCAATTACGGAAATGCCCTGGTGATTAGTTTCTGATACAGCAGGAAGAACCTGACTGCAGCTTCAAGGATGTTTAACCACCAAAGGGGCACTGTGACCCTCACAAGGCCGTTTCCTTGGTTCCCCTGTGTTTATCTGCCTGATTGGGGACACAGCTGCCAACACTCAGCTACAACTTTTCTCAGTTCCCTCCTCAACTACCTGGTCTCAAACCTACAGAAGTCACAAACGTTTTTCTCTTCTCTTCTCTTCTCTTCTCTTCTCTTCTCTTCTCTTCTCTTCTCTTCTCTTCTCTCCTCTCCTCTCCTCTCCTCTCCTCTCCTCTCCTCTCCTCTCCTCTCCTCTCCTCTCCTCTCCTCTTCTCTTTCTTATGTATGTGGGAAGACAGTGTTTGCATGTATTCCTTTGTGTGTATGTTGGACTCTAAAATCCAAACCAGGGGACGTGCTCCCACAGAAACACTCATGGACAGGGGATTCACTGCAAAAACATGAGGTTTAATGATAACAACCAGTGCACTGGAGTTCCCTCACATGCAGGCAAGAGGAACCCAAGCTAAAGCTAAGAGCAGTTTTTATACAGTTTAAGAGGTGGACTAGAGAAACAGTGATTGGCAGAACAGTGTGACTTTTAATCTGATTGGTCTTTGGGGAATGAGGTGGCAAGGACCTCCCTTGTCTGTAAGTGTCAAGGGTTGGTCCATCCTGCGAATGTGTCTATGTGCTCTGGGCCTTCCCCACCCGCAGGTGGGTTCCCTTCCCTGTGGTCTGAGGAATGTTAATCAGCCTCTCCCTTCTTCCTCTGAATGTTAATCCAGCAAGTGTCCTCTGACTAAGGAATATACTCCTCCTGGGATGTATCCTGGGGCAGTTAATTTTTAAGTTTAACTGAATTCCTACATGTACCTCTGTGTGTACACATGAAGGTCAGAAATCACCCTTAGGTGTTGTTCCTTGGGAGTTAACCGCCTTGTGTTTTGAGATACATTATCTCACTGGGACCTGAGGATCACTGATCCAAGCCCAGGGATCCACTATCTCCACCTCCCCAGGCTGAGGGTACCAGTGTACAGAACTGGCCCTTGACAGGGTTCTGAGCATCACACTCTAGTCCTCATGGTTACATGGAAAGCACTTTATTGGCTGATATTCCCCCTGCCAGATATTTTTTTCTTTCAAATTTATTTGACCAAGAATTAGTTAACTTTCATCAGCTGCTGTGTTGGCCTTTCTATCTCCTTCCTCACTGAGAAAGGAAGGAATAATTCCCTCCCCGTCCCCCCCCCAAATGCATGTGATTTTGTTTTAGACCCACACAAAACATACATGAGTCCTCCTTTGGAGCCAGCCCAGGTGGCAGTAGCAGACCAGCAAGCAGAAGGACAGGCAGAGCTGTCACTGTGACCCTGGGAAGCATGTCAAAGCACAAAGGCACCTTTTCCTGAATCATAAAAGATGTAATTGTGACTTTGAAAAATCTCTAGCTTTGTAAAGATAAGTCTGTATCTTCCCATGAAATCCTCCATCACCATGGCAACCAAGAGGGTCCCATTCTCTAACTCTGAAGCTGTGTCCTGAAACTGCAGGGCAGCCAGCATGGGTTCTCTACCTTGGACAACTCTGGCTTGGTGAGATGACTACAGCCACTTACAATCTGTTTTAGAAAAAGGGCTCCTTCAGAGTTGGAGTCCTGTCCTCTCCACCCTGCTTCTCTTTTTTATTCCTTCTTTTATCTTAATTAAGCTAAAATGGCAGAGCAGAAAGTGCTGTGGAGCATTGAACAGTTCCCTTCTCTCTGCCCCAGTAAGCCCCATGAGGCCTCCCTGCTCCAGAGCCCATCCCTCTGGAGCCATGTAGTGTTTCCATTTTCTTCTCCGCTCCTGCATGACCCTGGACATAAAGGAACATAGTGACAGATGGTGTGTGCACACATGTGTGGGTGCATGCACAGAGGCCAGGGAAGGACATAAGGTGTCTTGCTCTATCTCTCTCTCTGCTTTCTTCCATTGAGACAGAGTCTCACACTAAAACTGGTGTTATGTCTCCACTTTCTTTTCGTCTAACACCACCATAGCACTTGGATTCCAGGAAGGCATGTGGCCAAGCCTAGCTTTCTGACATGGATTCTGGGTCCTGAAACCCGGTCCTTTTGCTTACATGGCACACATTCTTACCAGCTCCCCAGCCCCCCATCCTAAATTATATGCACTTTAACCCACAATTTCATTTCTAGGAACTTACTTAAAGAAAGTGATGAAATATGCATACAAATATTTTTTAAATAAGAATAGCACCTTTGAACGCTCTATTATACCCAGAAGTTAGAGGAAACATCTCTATCAAGTAAATGATTACATATATTTGTGGCAGAATATTAGGCACACGTTTAAAATTATATTCTTGAGACTACTTAAAGATATGGAGGCAGACATAAAGATATACAAACTCATAGTCTATACCAAAGCTATTCTCTGGCTTCTACTAGGAAGAAACAATTGATGGATGGATGGATGGATAGATGGATGGAACTCAGTGGATGAGCACTTGCCTAGCACACAGGAAGCCCTGGACTCAGGCCCAGAACTGCCAATAAATAAACAACGTCAAAACAGATCTATTGTCCTACGTAGTTTTGACAGAAGGAGTGCATTCAGAGAGCAGCAGTTACGGACTGGAAAGATGGCTCCATGGACTGACTGCTCTTCTAGAGGACCTGAGCTCAAATCCCCAGCACTCCTGTGCTGGCTCACAACCATCGGTTACTCCAGCTTCAGGGGATCCATAGCCCTCCACTGCCTCTGTGAGCACCAGGCACCCACATCTTGCACAGGCATACATGCAAGCAAAACATCTATACACATTAAGTAAGTAAATCTGGAAGAGGAGAAGGAGGAAGAGGAGGAAGAGACAAGCAGCAATCTTTTATAAGTAAGGGCTGGGCTGGGTCTTTTTCCCCATAATTAAAAATTAATTTGACCTTATACAGAAAAATATAACATAAGCCTAAGATATATGAAAATAAGTACCTACATATATATAGCCTGAATGTGAAAACTAAAACAATTTTTAAAAGAAAATCTATGTTAATCTCTCCATGGCCATACAAGAAACAGAACTTTCTTAAATCAAATATGAAAACATCTAACCAACGTGGGTAAAAAAGATAAATTGAATTTTACCAAGACACAACAAAAACATCTGCTTATCATAAAACATCATTAGGATGCTGGAAATTGGTGCTGGAGCAATGAGGAAAAACGCTCACAAGCACACATCCAAGAAAAGACTCACATTTAGAATATACATAGAAATTCCAGGAAAGAGAGAAATGAAGTCATAGAAAATGAGCAAAATGTTTGACGAGGGTGTCTGTTAAAGTGCAAATGCTCCTTGGCAAGGTCTCCTAAAGCTGAGTACATCTTGCCAGCCCCAGTCCCCACAGTGGCGAACAGAAAGTACTCATAACAGTAGCCCTTGTGAAGAGGCAAAAGCTGACGTTCATTCTAAAGAACATCAATTCACATATACAGGTTCAAAAGAGAGCTCTTGTGATGACCTCAAACTTACTTAACTTGTGGAAAAATAAAAACCAAGTAGCTAAAACAGGGGTCCCCAGAGTCATAGGCCAAGAGACCAGCCGCCTGTCAGTCATGACTCTTCCCAGTGAGCTTGACCACACACTGCTTCTTGCAGTTGTGCTGTGATGGTTTTCACTAAAGGATAGTGAGTTCCTGGAAACTTGCATGTTCGCAGGAACACATCACGATGTAGAGCATAATAACGTTTTCATAGGTGATGTTCAGGTGGGCACTTGTCAGAACAATGGAGAAAACATTAGCATCACCAGGGAGAGGCACCAATCATCCCTTGAGACTACAGAGTATCCATAGCAGGTTAGCTCCACCTGTTCTTGAACTTCATATGGATGGAATCACATAGTATGTTTCTTGCTTTATAGTTTGTTTTTCTCAATGCCACCAGCATCCCCCAAACCCATGCTTCTTTCCCCTAAATTTCTTTGTCCCCTTTTCTCTAGTTCTAAACACTACATCATCCATATCTGTCACCCAACCCCTTTTTCTACAGCACCTAGCTGATCACTCTCTGCACCCAACGGAATTGATACAGCCACCTCCCCATGTGTGGATTTTCCCCTTTAAAAGTTGATGGACTGTGTAAGGCCAGAGCACATCTCAATCTCTCCTCTCCCTCTCCCCTCCCCCCTCCACTCTGATCAGCCTACATAAGTCAGCATTTTCCATCACTGGTAGAGATCTGAATGAAAATGACCCCCATAGACTCATAGGGAGTGGCATTATTGGAGATGTGGCCTTGTTGGTTTGAGTGTGGCCTTATTGGAGGAAGTATGTCACTGGGGGTGGCCTTTGAGGTTTCAAAAGCTCAAGTCACACTTAGTGGCTCACTGCAGATTATGCCTATCCAGATGGAGAACTGTCAGCTACCTCTCTAGCACCAAGTCTGCCTGCACATCACCATGCTTCCCACCGTGACCATAATGGACTAAACCTCTGAACCGTAAACCAGCCCTAATTAAATGTTTTCCATTACATGAATTGCTGTGGTCATGGTGTCTCTTCACAGCAACCCAACCCTACTGAGTATTTGTTTATTGGCTCACATTTTCAGGATATTTCAACCCATGGGTGCTGGGAGGAGATAGCGGCTGGAGAGCTTCAGTTTGTGGTAGCTGATCCCATCATGCCAGTCAACCACAAAGTAGATTATGGGCAGAAGCTAGGTTATAACCCTCCAGCTGACCCTCCATCCACCAGGCCCCCACCTCCCAGAACAGCATGCCCTAGCTGAAAGTTAAGTATCCATTCACATGGCACTGTGGGGGATGTTTCACATTCAAATCATAACACTACAAATAAACTCCATCTTAGTTGTTTTGTGTTTGTCTCGGACAACAGGAAGTCTAGACACATATGGTGGAGAACCAGAGTGGTATCTCCACAGGCTCATTTAAAAGCCAGGCTCCTATCTTCGTGCTCCCTCATGGTCAGTATGTGAACTTCATTCTCAGGGTGTCAAGATGTCTGTGTCACCCCAAGGCCTTACATCTGTATTTTGGGAAAGGACAGGCAAAAAGCCCAACACCTTCAAAAACCATGGTACTAGTCTACATCTGAGGCACTGGTCTATGTCTGTGGCACTGGTCTATGTCTGTGGCATGGGTCGCTAGTTATTGGAATTCTTTGCTGTGTCCTAGTTTCCCACAATGATGTGTATTTATTCTTTTTTTTTTTTAAGAATTTTTTCTAATTACACGATAACGAAGCAAACTCATTCTCTGATTTTAAACTTCAAGTCTTGTGGAAATAATGCATTCACTGGGTTTCCTGTTTGGCTGAATAACTGGAGAATCCTTCTTATTCTTCTAGGGGCGGAAAAATAGCACTGGTCCTATTCTCAAGGGGATGCAGAACCATGACTGCTCCATGGCTCTCCTGCAATGCATAGAGAGGCATGTGGGGGCCTCCAATTGACATTCTCTGGGAGCAGAGGTGTTTCTGACCTAAAATGACTTGAGAAAGAGGCAACTCCCACACAGCCGGGTTTGCTGCGTAGGTGTCTGTCGCTGCTGCTCTGCACTCAGCATCTTTTATCCACTTTCTGGAGCTCTGCGGGGCGGGGAGGGGGTAGCTTAGCTCAGAATAATTAAGGGAAAATGCAAGCCCAGAAATAAGCTGGCTTAGAGTTTAATTCACTAAAAGAAGACGGAATAATAGACAGTGTAAATTGTATGTCAAGACAGAATTGATTTCCAGAAAGGAATCATTGATCAACACTTCTGAAGAAAATCACCCCGGAAATAGCTTATGGTTTGAGCAGAGTTGAGTGTATTCATCATAGCTGAGTGAGAATTCTTGACCCCAGGCCTTCTATCCTCCTCCATTAACCACTTCCAACCGAGAAAACTTGGTTTTCAGCGAGCAAATTCTAGTAGAGCTTCTAGAAATTGGAAGTGGAGTTTTTAGAACAAAAGGAGAGGTTTACCTCCCCCCTAGCCTGTAAGCCCAGAACTTACAGGAACCTAAAAACTTCCAGAGGAGAAAAGCAGGAAGTCGATAGACAATGGCTTTAAGTTATAAGAAAGAGGAATGGTGTTCAAAATCCATTTCAGGATTCTCTGTCAATGATGATGCTTTCCCTCTCACGTGGTGTGAGGTCTCTTCTAAAGCCTATCCTGTACAGAGAGAATGCCACACACTAACAGGGACCTTCACAGCTACCCTACACAGTTACACTCGTCATAGTCTCTTCTCAGACCCTTACAAAGGCACTGAAAGGGTCACTGGATCAGTCAGACCTTTGATTGCCATGAGAATATGCTTCCCCACCCCAATGAAGCAAATGTGAGGGACAAAGCTTATTTTGGCTCATGGTTTTGGAGCCTGTCATTCTTCATGATGGGGAAGTATCTGGTAGAACTGAGCACCCCACACTTTGAAGCCAAGAAACAGAGAAGGGAGTGGCGAGTGGCTGCCCTCCCTGGATCTTTTCCTCCTTTTACTACAACTGGGTCCTCAGGCTAAGAAATGAGCCACCCATACCCCTTAGTTAATCCTTCCTGAAGTTTCCACAGGCTCCCCCACACTGTGCTCCCCTAGTTCCCTGGGCATTTCCCAGCCCAGTCAAGTGGCTAATCAAGGTCACCCATCATGGTCACCTCCTAGCAGAACCCCCACAGATGCCCCTGACCCAGACACGCTGCCTCAAGATGACAGATCTGCTTACAGATATAGCACCAGGACAATCCTTGTCTCCTCTAACTGGTCTGCCCCAGTCAGGCACTGGGCCTTGCTTTAGGCGATTCTTCCAGAGAGACCACAGAAGTCCTCTGAGCTCTTCTGCCTATACTTTCATCTAGAATGTCTCCCCTGGATAAATTTTAAAAGAGTGCAAAGAGACAAAAAAAAACCCAATTTGTCCCTTATGATGATTTTATCGGAATCTTGTCACTCAGCATGATGACACAAGCTAACATTTTTTCGAGCACCTATTGTGTACAAGACACTGTTCTAAGTGCATGGTGCTTGCTAAATGTTATTCCTCACCACAGCTCAAAGAGTGGGCTGAGTAGGTCTATTAGTGTCACCGTTCTGCAGAAGAAACCCAAGTATGAAAAGGTTGAATTACATCATCTTAACTGCACAGGGCTGGCGAGTTATTTAGTGCAGGCTCCAAAATCCATTCTCTGCCTCGAGCTTGCTTATGAGCCTGAAGTTTGACAGATAAGTGGGTTGTGCTCACGCCAAACTCCACATGGCCTAACCGAACCAATCTCTCTCCCCGCATGGCAGTCCTTTGCTCTCAGCACAGGAAGCTCCTGAGACTCTAAGCTCGAAAGGCTGTGTGGTGTGTGCTTCTGCTCTGGCCTCCCCTGGTAACCTATTGATCCCGTATCACAGTGATCTGAGTCTGTTGTCTGACTTCCTTTCTCCTCACCAGTTTTATACCTGGTAATCTTCGCACTGCGTGTCTTTGTGGCTTACTAGCAATCTTCCCCGGTCATGACTTTTATTACATCCACTTCTGTAACACACCAGAGATCTTTATTTAATCCGGATGGACTCCTGAACCAAATAAAAACTGTCTGCATTTGGGCTCAAAACACCCTTCACGGCCACCGTCCCATTTCCTTATATGTCCTCTGTGCTAAGGATAGTTCCCCCAAAACATCAGTTACATTTATTTGGTTTATACCTTTGCCCTACTGAGACATTCTTGGTTTTGCTGGCTTGGCAGGCAGGCCAGTGGTGGAGTCCTTACTCTAGCACAAGTGAGGCACAAATATATTTTTTTCTTGTCCTGTCCTCATCACCACTGGTTTTAATCACACACAGGACCCCCCAGTGCTCAGCCCCATGTCCATCTTTTAATGGCTGTGCCAACAATGTCTCACCATCCGTAACTTCCCTAATTCTAATCTGTGTGTTGTGTTCTAATCTACACATTCGTGTGCCTCTCATGGCCTCTTTGAGGGCAAGGATCACCTCTTCTTACCCTTCTTCATGCTTATCCTGGCTAGTTTATGTCAGCTTGATACAAGCTATAACCATTTTGGAAGAGGAAACTCCACTCCAATGTTCCCACCAGATTGGTCTGCAGGCAAGCCTGGGGTGCATTTTCTTGACTGTTGATCAGTGTGAGAGGACCTAACTCACCATGGGTGGTGCTACTCCTGGGCTAGTGGTCCTGGGTTCTATATGAAGGCAGGCAGGACATGAGGATCAAGCCAGCAAGCAGCACTATTCCACGGCTTCTGCATGAGCTTCTGCCTCCAGGTCCTTCCCTGTTTGAGTTCCTGCCCTGACTTCCCTCAGTGATGGACTGTGGTATGGAGTAAATGAAAACAAACCCTTTCCACCTCAAGTTGGTTTTGGTCATGATGTTTCATCACAGAAACAAAAATCTCAATTAAGACAATCAACAAGAATCAGTATGGTATACTGACCTGGTAGATGTAAAATACTTCGTTTAAATTGAAAGTTGAATTCAGTCACATTGAATAGACTCTAGATAAAAGTTGTCTTGGAACTTGTTCCATAAGCACATTTTACTCCTTCTTCCCCAGATGGGTTTGTAAAAAGCAATGAAAATTCATGCAAATATAGAAATAATATATACTTTCACGTGACAAATCCAGTCCACACCCAGGCTAAACAATGGGATATAGGAGGTGCCTTTAACAGAAAAGGCGCCTCTAGAAATGAAACTTGGGATGAAAGCAGTGTGTAGCATGAAGAACTAGTTGAGTAGTTTGAGATGGTATCTTCTCAGTGGACTGCATCCAAGCAGTGAAACAGACATGTTACCCTATGGCTACTGTAAGAAGTTCATGACTGTAGTGGATTGTCCTGATGATGCTTGTATTACAATGCTAAGTGCAGGTCCCCAAGACCTGAAGTAGTCCCTGTGACCCTGTCCCCAAGTCAATTCTGATTGATGAATAAAGATGCTGACAGCCAATAGCTGGGCAGAAGAGACCTAGGTGGGGTTTAGAGTTCCAGGGTTTGGGGTCCAGAGAAGGAGGAGAAGAAGAATGTACAGGAGGAGAGGGAAGAAGAAGTAGTTATGGGTTAAGAGTCAAGAGAGTGTGGCCCTGATGCTGCCCAATTAGAGCTAAGAGCAACCTAGATGAAACACAGTGATAACTCAGGGTTATCGATAGGAAAGTAGATCCTAACAGCATGGAGGGCAGGCAGCTGCCCAGCTCTAGTGCTGATTAAAGCTTATTGTAAATATAGAGGCTGTGAGTGTGTATTTTATCCAGGAACATAAGTACCTAAGGCAGGGTAGACACCCTGGCTGAGATTTAAATAAATTTAAATATTTTCTACTACACATGACAAAGAGAAAAGTGAAAATTAATGACTTGAATTTATTTGCATTTTAAAAAAAATGTGTCCAAAGGAAAAGACCAACTCAGGATATTAGTTGCCAGGATAGTACAGTACTTGGTTATCTCTGAATGATGAAATTAAGGACAACTTATCTTTTGTTCAAAATGTTTTCTTAAATTTCTACAATAAGGAAAATACTACCTTTCTAGTGGGAATACAATGATATATTGATCGCTTGATTAAGTATGAAGACATTGTGATGTTCTGATGGATCCACCACCATGCTCTGTAATTGTAGCTGGATTGAGAGCAGGTATATTTTTTTCATGATGGATGCGCTCAGAAGTGCATGCATATATATGTAATATGTACATGCATTTTCCATTTGTTTGTCACAACAGCCCTCCATCCCTTATTTTTTATAGCATATATCACTTTCTGATATTATACAGGTCACTTATTTCTCTCCTTTGCTCCCTGTAGTAGTTGTTTTTCTGTTGCTGTGATAAAACACTGTGACTAGGGTGATTTATGGTTTATTTGGGCTTACAGTTCCAGAGAGAGTCATAATGGTGAGAAAGGCACAGTGCCAGATGGCCAATTAGGAGGCTGAGAGACCACATCCCCAACTGCAAACAAGGAGCAGAGAGAATGAGCTGAGTGTGGAGTGAGGCTATGAACCCTCAGAGTGTCTCCAGTGATGGACTTCCTTCAGCCAGGCTCAGTTCCTCTCCAAACAGTGCCAGCAACTGGGATCGTGTTAAATACCTGCGTCCACAGGGACCATTTCTTACTCAAACCACCATGTTGTCTATCCCTCCTCTGTGAAACAAGCACTAGACTCCTAAGAATAAAAACGTCTGTCTATCTGATCACTCCTGTGCCCCTAGGTACCTACGATAGTGCCTGGCTCCTTACACTTGGTAAATGGTTGTTATACGCATATATGGACAACTTTATGATATGATACTTATGACTAATCCTGTGTTTTCACAGTGAGGTCTGTACGAGAGGCTAAAGTTTGTCCAAAGCCACAGAGCTCTGAAGCAGAGCTGTAACCCCAGATCTCAGAGACTGCAGGAGCTGAGCTCTGAGCTGTTCTCACATCAATTACAGCCCACCTGTAGTCAATCTGAGAGACAGGAAGATGGGACATGACATCTTGCAGGGATGGTTTCCTTCTGACTAATGAGCTAGGAAGATTTGCACATAATAGACCGTGTTCCACCTTCTACAGTAGTCACAGAGACAGACATGAGGTTGTTCACATCAAAAGCAGGAGGCAGGGGTCCAAAACTCACACCAAGCATTTGCCGAGTGAAGAAGAAATGGTCACTGGACCTGGGGTTCTTGCATGAGAGTACTTAACCACCAAGTTACACTCACAGACTAGAGTCTCTATTTAAGGCCACTTTAAAGAAACAGATCAATGAGAATGTGAGAACTTGGGCAGAGGACATAGAAATGATTCCAAGCATATGGTTTTCAAGGGGATCCTAGCGCCAGTACTGGAAGAAGGTCAGAAATCCAAACGTATCTGGGCCTGTGGCCACTTGACTCAGTAGCGCTACCCATGAAGATCGTCCACTTAACTTGCTCTGACCACCAACCTTCAACAGGCCTGGGGCTTCTGTGTGAGCATAAGCCAGTTCTCCAGAGTGTGTGGGAGTTGAGAGGAAAGCAGCTTGAGGCAGCCTACAGTCCAGCACAAAACCAGGTTGGGAGACAGCAAGCAAGGAAACCTGGGGCCTACAGAGGGAATTTTATGGCCAGCAGGTACATGTTCTCCATCCGCCTTGGACATTCAATTTTATACAAGTCACACACAATTGCCATTCTGAATTATTGAGTTCCCATGGATTGGCTAATGTGAATGAGACCCAAGGATGGTGACTTTTCGGGAAACACTAACAAATCCAGCTTCTGGATTGTCAGTGGGAAAACCAACCCTGCACTGTGGTGGTGATTCTGAACCTCTACTCTCCCAATCCCACGAGCACACGCACTCATATATGCACACACATTACACAGTCAGACATATTTACACATGAGAATGTACATACACTCACTTGCATGTACACATAAGGGGACCTCTGAGGTCCCGTTTGGCCAGCCACCTCAGTGACACCTTGGTGACATCTTCCTCTCATTTCCCTGGAACTGCAAAAAATGGTGCAGTTGAAATGATGGAAACCTTTGTGCCTGAATTTCTCCATCTTTGGTGTGACTGCTTTGTCAGGAGGGTGAACAGGCTGTTCAGCACAAAGTCAGCCCAGATACAATGGTTCGGCTTCCCTGGGAGTTCTAAAGCAACCAGGCAGCAGGGGCTGCTCCTTTTGAAGCAGAAAGTGAACAGGGCCACAGGGTTCCTGGTCAGAGCTGAGAACGACACAATGTGTGCCTTTTCATCTCTCCCCTTACATGAGGCCTTTCTGGACCTTTCTCTGCAGGAGCTGAGACCTGGCAAGGGCTACCCCAGGGGCCTTCAGGAAACTCTTGTTTAATGTTGAGAAGCACAGCACAGAAACACATAAAAAGCTACATCTCTGCTGTAACAACTCTCATCCCCTCCCCCACAATAAGCATCAATAGATCCAATGAATGAACTGTGGCTTTCCTGTACCGTTTCTCCCTTCCCAGCTCCCTGCTCCACCTCCCCCCACCCTCCGCAGCCACCTTTGGAGTTATTTCACCTACTTCTCCTGAAGTATTTAAATATTTAAACAACATATTGGCTCTAGAAGGCTGTTGCAGGGCATGGAGGAAGCCCTGGGTGACAGTGTACGGAACAGATGAAGTCCCGAGTGAATGTGGATTATTGGCGTGGGCACAGCCATGTCTAGGACCCCAGTGCTTCAGATCGTGGGAGTAGCAGCAAAACCTTCCCTGTTTGAGGCTCGGGGGCTCAGAGGGATGCAGAACCTTCTGCTCCAAGTACCAATGTTGGCAGTGAGTGTGGAAACTAGCTGTCTCCTTCAGGATGGCTAGTCCTCTACAGAGATATCCTACAGAAATCTGCTAAGCCCCCATCTTCCTCCGTATACAATAAATCCACCTCCTCGACTCTGATGTATTAAGTAAACAGGCTAAGGTTCCAGGCTGCTGTTATAGTTGGTGCCTCTACCAGAGCAAGCACAGCCCACTAGACACCAGTGTTTGTGTATGTGTCAGTGTGTCTGTACTTTCTCCATGTCCTCATGTCCTCATTGCCCCAGTTGTGGCAAGCCCTGAAGCCTTGCAGAGTCATGAAACCTGTCACTTCCCTCTGAAGTTTTCCAAGGAGTGAAGTCCTTCGTGGTATTGAGGTGGCTCAACACAGCCTGGGAGGTCCACGTGGCCAGGAAGATATTTCTTCAATCACTGGTCCTGTGAAAACCACTAAAGGAGGTGGGGGGTAAATGGATTCTAAACCACTCTAAGAGGTAATGGCCAGATCCATCCTGGGGAGAAGAATATCCTTGAGTATGAGAAATTGGTTTAATGCACCTTTAGTTCTGAGAGGCTCAGGACTTGTACAAGATAAAAGAGACAGAGATAAAGAAGCCATATTTTGCTCTCAGACTGTTATAAAAGATGTCTATTCTAGTGAGAGGTTTTCACATTTTGATGTTTTCTAGTTCCACTGTCTGACCTAAAAAAAAGAAAGGCAAGTGAACAGAAGCTAGAAGTGTAAAGAAACAAAGTTAACTGGAGAGGGGCTAGCCCATTTCCTACAGCAGGAAGGCCCAGCTGAAGACAAGATCAGAAGGGACTTCGAACAAAGGTAAATGCTTCAGCTGGTGTTTTGTGTTCTTTGCAAATCCGCCCCCTCCCCTTGATATAGGATTTCTCTGGCTGTCCTGAAACTCACTCTGTAGACCACTCTGGCCTTAAACTCTCAAAGATCTACCCTCCTCTGCTTCTCAAGTGCTAGGATTAAAGGTGTGAGCCACAATGATCAGATATAGCCCCAAGTCTTAACCCAAGCTATGTCAAACACAGCCTTGGGTTAGTGTCCTGTAAGACACTCAAAGGCACTATGTTCATGTTTGGGAACAAATCTGACTAAATGATCCTACCAAAAGTGGAGTACTGATGAGATGGCCAGAGAAGAAGTGGGAGAAATCCAGAAGCAGAGGAAGGATCAGAGGGAAAATGTAGTCGGGACAGGAAATTCTGAAATTTGGGCTAGGGGGCAGAACACCTTATGGTCAGTGTTATATCCAAATTTGGATAGAAAGGGATGGATCCTGAAAAGAACAGAAGAATAGAGCCTCTGGGATCACACTGGGTCAACAGAGGATGTGATCCAGTCATTTAACTATAGAAGCCCTTTTATCAAATGCATTAATTCAATGTATTAAAATTGATCTGACTGTATTGGTGAAACACTCCAGCAGCTGGGCTCAGGACTGCAGGACCATACGTTAATGGCAAGAGCTTAGCCACGCTCAATGGAACACATACATCTCTGCAGAGTTACTAACCCCTGGGCACTGCCAGAAACCCTAACGTCTGAAAACAAGGGACATTCTACAGTCTTGTAACCACTGGTCATTTCAGAGCAGTGTCTTGGCCTACCAGCATGACTTGGAGATATATATTGGATTATATATCCAATATATATTGGATACACACACACACACACACACACACACACACACACACACACACACATATATATATATATATATATATATATATATATATATATATATATATATATTGGATATATATATCCAATATATATATATATATATATATTGGATATATAATTTGCACTTAGTTTTTAGTGGATCATGGGAGAGTCAGAGAGCTGAGTTTCAAAGGTTATGGTTAGTTACATAGCTAGAGTCTCACCACAACCCACCATCACTACTACAAACAAGAGTTGAGCTTCCTGGTACCAAGGTTTCAAATACACAGTGGTGATGGTTTAAGCCTGGAGACAAGGAGAAAAACTATACAACCAAAGACTGGGAGGATAAATATGCTTATATGGAAGGTATCAGGACCCCTGTGTACCAAGCTTTCTTATGGAAGGCTATAATGGATACCTTTACCAGAAATGGCACTGTTCCGTGAGCATCAACAGTTTGGAGCTCAAGGGTTCTTTCAGCAATGTGCTGATTCATTGGTGATAAACATGGCAGGTTGGGAAGAGATCTCAGAAATCTGTCAAATCTAAAGAATGCTGCCCATTTAAAAGTGATGGTGTCTGATCTGTAACCATTTGTGTTGGTTTGTGAAGTTAGGGGCCACAGTTCTGCTGGGCTTTAGGGAAGTGCCCCGGAAAAATGACAGGAACATATTTCACTTTGCTCTAGTTTTGATGAAGGATATGCCCACTCAAGTTTGATAAGTGTATAAGGAGAGAGAGAGAGAGAGAGAGAGAGAGAGAGAGAGAGAGAGAGAGCGCAACCAGTTTACTCTTCCTCCCTGTCATTTCTCACAGACTTCTTTACCGGTTATATTTTTGCTGAGATGAACTGCGGGGCACGTCAGAAGCAGCGTGTGTTTCATGTATGGAAGCCTTCCACTCACTGAAGTTTGTGACATGCCCACCTCTGCCGTGTTCCATGTGGCTTCTAGAGGGAAATCCAACTCAAGTGACCCTGACCATGGCCCACCAGAGCTTCCATCTCGCTTTGCCCAGTCTCTTGATTGCCCTTCCTTGGAATCACCTTCTGTATGAACAGGAAATGCTAAGTTGTAGGTCTACGTCTAGAGAAACCCAAGCAGACAGATTCTAAAATCCATGTGATTGCTTATACTGGTATTGTCTGAAAGCTACATTACATCCTCATTGAAAAAAATGGTGGTCCATTAGTCAGAACCCAAAGCAAACACTTTCGAGTCTTGAGAAAAAAGTGAAGATTCCATTTACCAGAGGCAAAAGGGTATTCCTCTACTTTCACCAAGAACCATCTTGCCAACAGTTGCTCTAATTTGAAAAGGGAGGTAATGAGGTTCTTTCAAGGAGCTCTATAGGGCCAGTGCAGATCTACACCAGACTTGTTTGCCATTAAAAAAAACATATTTTAAAATGTAACCAAAAAAGTAATACGTTATTTCTCAAGTCAAGAAAATAACTGAAGCGCCAAGCATGGAGGCACACGCTTCTAATCTCAGTGCTCAGGAGGCAGAGGCAGGAGAGCTCTGAATATGAGGCTAGCCTGGTCTCCATAGTGAATTCTGCACTAGCCAGGACTACATAATGAGATTCTATTTTTTAAAAAGGAAGGAAGGAAGGAAGGAAGGAAGGAAGGAAGGAAGGAAGGGAGGCAGGGAGGAAGGGAGGGAGGGAGGGAGGGAAGAAGGAAGGAAGGAAGGAAGGGAGGGAGGGAGGGAGGAAGGAAAGAAGGAAGGAAGGAAAGAAGGGAGGGAGGAAGGGAGGAAGGAAGGGAAGAGCGAATACTAGCAGAACATTTTAAATATGATTAAAACACTCCCATCACGGAAAGAAGACCAATCATCATGTCTTCTAGATTCATCAAATTTGCATACATACTTCAGGCAGATTTTGAGAACTTTCACTACAATATCTAAAAAATATATAAGCATACTTTTCATTAAAAAAAGAGAAGCGCAGCTCCCAATGCTTAGCCTGTGTGCAAAACTGTCTGGTGAGAGTCAACAGTAGCATTGCCTCCTGGAATATGACAGGCATTTTCTTTCCACTGTGTCCTGGGCCAGAGATGCTGGGCTGATAAGTTATGTGCAATAAGTTCACACAATAGATTTTATTTTTATAAGATGCTAGCCATTTATTTAACAAAATGGAAATCTCTGATATCTAGTACTTTTCTACATTTCAATTTTCAGAGAAGTGAGGTTTACACTCTACAGCATACGTGATAATAAAAGATTTCATTGTAAATTTAGATCAGCTAAAACATTTTCTCTAATGACTAGGATTCATTATCGTCTAGTGAAGTAAGCTGACGTTTTTTCTTGTGGGAGAAGTTGATGTCTCTTTGTTGAGAGATGTGCCAGGGACACACCCTCCCTGCCCTCTGACCTGGCTACCGGAGACTTTATTTGACTGATAGAGCAGGCACAAGCCCTTTTCTCTGGTTTGGGTTCCCAGGTCAAGTGTAAGTCCTTTGGATTTAGGAAACGTCTCCAACTGTGAACCGTGAACCAAGGGTGGAAGCTGTGTTTCCACCCACTCCACTCACACACTGCTCCATATGGCATGGGGTCTCTGGCTTTCCTCACATGCTGACTGTGGCACCCAGAGCTATTGTTGGTGCAGGTGAGTGGGAGCCTATCTGAATAATGCGCAGTGCCTGAGAGACAGAATGACAGCTCTGTACCCCAAACTCTTACTCCTATTCTTATAAACTTTGAATGCCCAGGGTCACTTGTGCCTGACAGAATCCGGGGGCTCTAAGCCCAGATGCAGAGTACATTTCCCAGGCTTCTCCAGGGCAAAGGCAGGATGCACGCCCTCATTGAACCTATGCCTCACAGTGAAGAGCAGCTGTCCACTCTCGGCGTTTATAAATAGAAGTCTCTGGTTGGTATAGTCCAGCAGAATGCCCACTCTGGCTGGACGCTCGGTTGCGTGTACCTCGCTCACAATGCCACTGTAGAAAAATGTGTATCTGAAATGAAACAGAATGGAAAATTCAGTTTTCAAAATCTTTGGAAAGCCTTAGAATTTCATAAGGAAAAAAAAAATCACTTGGAAAGAATCAAGGTCTCACTTTGTCAGTTCAGTTCACAGTAATGAGCTGTACCAAGGTTGTCCTTGGTACTTTTGCTGGAGTCCTTACAGATGCTGTGTGTGTGGTCCATCCCCGCAGAGGTGTGCTTTAATAGTCCTGCCCCTTCCATCTTAGGGGCAGTCCCAGAATAACCAGCATGTGCCTCCCTTGTGATTTTTCTCCACATTCTAATTCTTTCCCAGCTGCCACATGTTTTAACTGCCGCATTCACGGTGTGTCATTCTTTTGAATAAAACTCCTTTGAGGCTGCCATGTATTTAAACAGTATTGTGGGCTTGCCTTCCATACAATGTATTAATTTTACAGTTTTAAAGATTTTGGGTAACTTACATAAGGGCCTTTATGAAGTTCAAGAACAATACCACTAGTTTTTGCTAACTTCAAGCTTTGACTAAGCCCACCTTGTCCAGACAATCCCCGTTTTATCTCTAAGTTTTCAGCAGCCTGACAGCTGAACTGGGTTGCCTTCAGTGTCTCTGCCCAACATGGATACATTCACATGGGATGCATGGGCATGTCTGTGTGCCTTGCTCCTATCTGGGCCCACTGGAGGTGTGGGGGCAGACAAGCTCACACTAGGCCATCAGGAATGGACAGGACAGGAGTGGGTGGGAAGAGGAAGGAGACAGGTCAGCAGAGAGAGCAGCAGGAGCAGAATGAGGCAGCAGAATAGACATGGATGTGGGAGAGAGTAATCCCTGTCTGGCTGGAGGGCTGGAGAGTACATGGAGCCCTGACCATGGATCGGGCTGGAGAGGACATGGAGCACTGACCATGGATCAGGCTGGAGAGGACATGGAGCACTGACCATGGATCAGACTGGAGAGGACATGGAGCACTGACCATGGATTGAGCTGGAGAGGACATGGAACACTGACCATGGATCAGGCTGGAGAGGACATGGAGCACTGACCATGGATGGG